>NW_022746386.1:0-1047 GCF_011630105.1 Anneissia japonica
GCACTAATATAATGATCTTTTAAATGTTGTCCTATGTTGCCTTAAAGTCAGGCTCCGGAGGAAAACAATTTTTTGATATGTTGTAGAACTGATTTTTCTGAGACAGAAAAAAGTTGTTTGACGAGAAACTGAGCAACGATGAATGAGATACAGATTTTTGAATATTTAAAAACTGGGGGAAAACGTGTAAAAATGGGCGATTACGCCCCTTTTTTCCCCAGTTTTTAAATATTCAAAAATCTGTATCTCGTTCACCGTTCCCCAGTTTTTCATCAAACAACTTTTTTCTGTCTTAGAAAAATCAGTTCTACAACATATCAAAAATTTTTTTTCCTCCGGAGCCTGACTTTAACTGCGCATAATCATTTCTTTTTTAAAATAGAATTATTTAATCAATCAGTAAATTAATTATTTTCTTTAAAAAGATGCTACCCAAGGCGAGACTTTTTTTAAACCTTGTTTGACGAACTCGCTGACTATTGTACATTTTACTGTACTGTATATATGTATTCCTACTAAAAAGTTTCTAATACTAATTTAACAGCATCTTTTTTAACACATGCAATGTTACTATTTTTTAAAAGTTGCTTTGTAAGTTACAGTATTGTAACCATTTATTGCCAATATTATTATTATTATTATTATTATTATTATTATTATTATTATTATTATTTCATAAAACAAATGAAATAACAAATAAACAAATTAATGTTCCCGTAAAATAAGGTGTAACTGTAGTTTCTGATTACATAACTGAATAAACAAACCAAAACTTTAATATAATTTTATTCCATAAAATAGATGATTATTCCCAAATAAACAAGAGATAAATAACACCTGGACTTTTAGACATGTTGTTTATATGGCATTTCAAAACAAAAGACATTTATTTATTGGCTACAGCATAGATTCTCAACCAATAAAATATCTTTTTTTTTTTTAAATTGACCAATTGAATTGTACTTAGTTGTCACTTACACAATCACAGTGTATTAGATTACAAAATTACATACTTCCCAAACCACATCAGGACCCCCCCCCCCCAAT
>NW_022746387.1:0-745 GCF_011630105.1 Anneissia japonica
CGCCAATAATGTGGCTTTTTTTTCTATTTATTTGTTTATTTTGCTTTCAATGTAATTATTTAGGAATTTTGATGTCATTTTTGATGTTTTTAATGGTTTTTTTAATTAAGCAAATTTTGATGTCGTTATTGAAGTTTTTAATGGTATTTTTAATTTAGCAAATTTTGAAGTCATATTGATGTTTTTAATAGTATTTTAAAGTTTTTTAATAGTATTTTTAATTAAGCTTATTTATGTTTACAAAGTAATTTTTGATGTTTAGTGTAACCCTTTTTGTCTTTCTCAATCAATTTTTATCTGTATTCCTTTGTGCAATGTTTGATGTTACTAAAAATATAATTTGAGAGTAATTTTTAAGAATAATTCATAAATTAAATTAATAATTAGATTAAATAATAATAATAATAATAATAATAATATATTAATTTAATTATCTCAATGTTTTTATTTTCTCTATTGATATTTATTAATATTGCCTCTTTTTCTAGTACTGTTTTATATTTTGTATATTCCAATCACTCCTATTGTTCAATGATTGCAATAAAGATTTATTTGATTTATATATGGCAAACGTTTATTATATATAAGTGGAAACATTATTCATGATAATGATAATATAGTAAGCTCTGGAAACCAGTTGAAATTATTGGTTTATATTGTGTATAGTAACCAGAAGTGAATGTTAAAGCCCCATTCCCGGCAAAATTTCACTAAAAATGACTTTTTTTAGAAAATATGCATTTGC
>NW_022746388.1:0-2859 GCF_011630105.1 Anneissia japonica
GAAAATTGACCCTACCGGTATCGATCTAACGTTTATTGTCGTTTTGGTCATTGCCCTTTTGGCCATTACCGTTTTGGTTTTTTGCCTTTTTGTCCAAAAACAATATTTTCTACAGATTAGCAATACAACTTGACCGTGATTTGAAACCAGTGTCAGTATAATCTTAGGTAAGCATGTGGGTAACATAAGCAAGAATTTAGTCCAATGAAACTGTATCATCTTCATACCTTCTGACGAAAATTGACCCTACCGGTATCGATCTAACGTTTATTGTCGTTTTGGTCATTGCCCTTTTGGCCATTACCGTTTTGGTTTTTTGCCTTTTTGTCCAAAAACAATATTTTCTACAGATTAGCAATACAAAGGTAACATAAACAATAAAGGAAATGAATGCATCTTTTAAGGCCGAGATAAATTCCTACCCAAAAGTAACTATTGACCAATCAGGTGCTCTAAAATGACTGCCATGAATAGGCATTATTTTCTTATTTTGAATATTCATTATCACTAGTAAACACAGACGGCGGTCCGTCGTGTAGGCCTACCCTATACCTTCGGCAGCCAAGTATATCGCCTAGGCCTACTCTATTTATCTAGGCCTAAGTAAGTTTTGTATTACTAATTAAATTTAATTTTTGTTGAGTTTTATTCACTTACAAAGCTTGATAGAGAGATTTCAAGGATAACTTTTGCCTGAGAATTAAGCTTGTTGGTAACCTAGGCTAGGCTAGACCTACCTAAGGGAAAGGCTAGCCTAGGGGCCTAGTCTAGGCCTATGCCCCCTAGCTAGGCTTACTTAGGCTTAGGCATGTTGTACGTAGGCCTAGGCTAGGCCTATCCTGCTGCTAACGCTTTTCCCAGCCTAGGACCAACTACTACTAGGCCTATTCCTGGGCCTTCCTTCTAGTAGAGACCTCCTATAATAGCCCTCATCAAGCAAGCAAAAGGCGTTTGTCGCTCTCTTTTGTCCAGCCAGACCACTGTTTTGGATGAACCAGAGTCAGAAGAGGAACTTAGGGCTAGGCCTACTCATCATATGGATGTTCTGCCTAGTTCAGGCTAGACCTCATGATGCATTCATTTTCATGTTATTTGTGAAATCTGAAATCTGAACATATATGTTATATTATAGGCAACTGATGATAGAATGCCAACTCGAAATATTTTATTAATGCCAAACAATCATAGATTGTAAATAAAAAATGTTTTTTGATTGAAAAAAAATAATTATGTAGGCCTAATTTCAGATTGAAATTGGTTTTGTATTGTCCTATTTTTAGAAACCTAGAATTTAAAATAATATGATGCAAAATGAAGTCTGAAGTAAAGCCAGATAATGATACCAACATGCAGGAACTTCATGAAGCTGCTGTAATATACTTAGACCAAACCAATCATTTTGAAGTTTTACGCCAACAATGTGAATTGTATCTTCAAAAAGCACAGGTAATAATGATGATAATTAAGGTACATGGTGAAAAAATATAAGTACAGTAATAGTCTGCATGATAATAAAATTCTGCATCCCACTCATCTGGACCACGCAATATGATTGATGATCTTTATGATGAAGTTATTGATGAGGATTGATGATGTTTATTGATGATATGGTAGTGATTAATTGTGTTAATAATAATACAGTAAACTGTGCTTGTTTTAAAATAGGTTTTTATAGAAGAAAGTTGTGGTTAAATATATTTTACTTCTTTTTTGTTTACTTTGTTTCATTTCTTATTTCAGTCTGTTTATTTTTATACAATTTGTGTCAACTCAGCAGATATAGTTCAATATAATGGTAGGTGTTTCATTTTAAATTCATCGTGTTTTGTTTTGATTCAGTCATTGTTTATAAAGCCGTAAATGGAGAAAAAGAAACATCATTTTTAATATGAGTTTGTACATATTTAGAATCCCAAATGATTAACTTCACCAGATTTGTGTGTAAAGACAAGCCAAACCAGTCACTTGTCGCAAATCCTGTTACAGAGATAATGGCCAAAACATGCTGGAATGTCAACATTTTTAAAATCTATTTTATTATGGTACACTAAACCATGGAGTTATAAACTTTCATGCTCTGCTGATTTTAATCCCCATTTTTAATGTTAAAATAACAATTTTTAATGATTTGGTGTTGGTTTCTGCCTGAGAAATGCCTAAAGGATTTCAGCCATTTCTCAGGCATTTCTGCCTGAGAAATGGCTGAAATCATTTATTTCTTATATATTGTTCATATCATTTATTTCTCAAATATTGTTCTTTGAACAGCTATATGTTTAAACTCCTAACTTCATAACGAAATGTAAGATTTAAATGATTCTTTTTACCATTCTCTCATTTGACTGTGTAACCCTGTAATAACTAAATATCGATTTTTGCAATGAGTGACTGGTTTGGCTTGTCTTTGCTACATTTATGAATACATTTTTAATAAATATCAAGGTAGTAAGTTCTGTGAATATTGATTGTGAATAAATCGTTTATGTTAAGAAATGAAATAATTTAAATCAATAAAAATATGAATAAATAACTAAAAGTTTGATGATTATGAAATATTGCAGATATAGAATAACATGTCAGGGTGAATTTATTTTCAATAATTTTTTTTCTTTGGTACCAAACTTCATTTTAATATTTTTTATATACTTTTATATAAAATATGTTAATATAGTAACTATTTTTATCATGTTTCTTTTAGCAGTTCTTGGAAACATAATTTTAAATCAACCACAGTTAGCTACTAAAATATTTCAAGAGGTAAGAAATTTAATGATTCTTTGAAAGATGTACTGTAAAGCTCTATCCAGACTATCAAATTTTCTTTGACAAAAAAACTGTTGTATGCCCATATATAGTCAT
>NW_022746389.1:0-935 GCF_011630105.1 Anneissia japonica
ATCTGGTAACAGAGTATCAAAATGTGGCGCCTGTATTTTAAACCATCTATTTATTAAACCCGCAGCGTTATATAAAAATAAATCAAAATAATAATAACAATAAATATGGTAACACAACAGTGCTGATATCACATGTACCGTACTCGCGCGAATAAGCGTCCCGTTTGCGTATTTTTTTTCTGCAGTACACATAAGCAAATATATGTTTCTTTTAGCCAATCAGAATGTAGAAAGCCTAAAATGACGTCAGATAACTATTGAATAATTAATCAGACCTCAGACACAACTTCTTATCGCTCTCTGCTGATTACGATTCGCGAGTCGAGAAAAAAATGGATTCTTGCGTGAGAGAAGATGAAGACGATGGTCAGTCAACAGAATTGACAAGATGCACTGTCTGCAACGAAGATGCAGAGCCATTGACATGCGAAGCGTACCTCAAGTTTATGGTAAGTAACCTACACAAACGAGTAGCAAAAACTTCATAGTATATATCGTCATCATAACCATCATCATCATCATCACATTTATTTAATACCCAGAGGCATTTTCCAAAACTACTACTACTACTACAAGCAAAGATACTAGAAATACAAGATAGAGTTCTCCACACAAAAAAAGTGTTCCACCGTGTTCCACCGAAATGCATGGTGGGAATACGAAAAATGGGACGCCCCCTACAGCTGGATCTAAAAAAACTTGTTCAAAACTTTCGTTACCAAGTCGTCGCGTATTTTATTATCAATTCTCAACAAAGATACTAGATAAAAAAACAAACTAGAATAGACACCCAGACAGTGACATCTGTGAATACATAACCTCCTTGGTGGCGGTAGAAATCGTTGCTATTATCCAAATAATACACAAAATAATTAAAGCATAATCATGAATCAGTAAAGAATAAAACAACAATACAGCGCAGAATCGCATGGCCG
>NW_022746390.1:0-444 GCF_011630105.1 Anneissia japonica
TATTTCGAGAACTTTTCAGATAAACTTCAAACTTTCATTGGAATAGTATTTGTTTCAGGCTATCTCACTTTGCCTAACAAAAAAAAATTACATTTTGACCCAACTTTTTAACATTGTCACTTTTTGCAGAAAAGTGCTTATCTCGCCGAGTTGAGCACTTAGTGCAAATTTTTGACTTTCCGCCATATTTCGAGTAACACGTTATATCGTCATTGCGGACTTATAAAATCCGCATACGCTATAAAACTAAAAGAAAATGTATGCTTTTGGAGTCCGTACTGGGCCCAAAAAATCCGCAATGAAAATATAACGTGTTGAGTACTTTTCCGATAAACTTCAAACTTTCAATGGAATAGTGTTTGATTCAGGCTATCTCACCGTGCCTAACAAAAAAAATTACATTTTGACCCAACTTTTTAACATTGTCACTTTTTGCAGAAAAGT
>NW_022746390.1:496-724 GCF_011630105.1 Anneissia japonica
AGTACTTTTCAGAAAAACTTCAAACTTTCAATGGAATAGTGTTTGTTTCAGGCTATCTCACTTTGCCTAACCAAAAAAAATTGTATTTTTACTCAACTTTTTAACATTGTCACTTTTTGCAGAAAAGTGCTTATCTCGCCGAGTTGATCCATAAATTTGCTCCAGCATTATTTATAGACTAAAAGTAGAGGATCTAAAGTTAAAGGTTTTTAGACGTCTGCATGGCGT
>NW_022746391.1:0-11240 GCF_011630105.1 Anneissia japonica
AGAGTGGTATTTGAGGGGTCTGAATCTAGTCTCCTCCCTGTCCTCTCTGGAGTCCCCCAGGGCTCCATACTGGGCCCAATCTTATTTAACATTAACATAAATGAAATCCCACGGCATTTCTTAAATTCCCAATGCCTTGCTTTCGCTGACGACCTCAAGATCTACAAAATCATCAAAACTCAGGAGGACTCGCGCGCTTCAGGAGGACATTGATCGTCTCTTTCAATGGACCACCGTTTGGAAACTGTCCCTGAAGCCTGAAAAATGTAAAATTTTGTCATGTTCCTTAAAGAAAAACCTTATAATATATGATTATAAAATTGATAGTAATATTTTAGAAAGGGTAAAAGCACATCGTGATCTTGCTGTCCACGTTGATGGAAACTTAACCTTTTCCACCCATGTGGACACCATTGTTAAAAAAGCAAACCGGCTGCTTGGACTAATGTGGAGAAATTGCAAACTTCTTACACCATCAGCAAAATTTACTCTATATACATCAATAATAATAATAATCCATCCCTTGATTTCTTTTCAGTTATCTACAACTCAATATCTCATACTCATTCCATTAGAATAGACCGGATTCATAACAAATTCATGAAGTTCATTGGCCCAGCTGCCGGTTCGCTTAGTTGCGAAATATTTTTACCATCGACTAGATGAAAACAAAACGATCTTATTTTTCTATTTAAATGTTTAAACTGTATAAGTTTGATTGTAACCTTGTGTCGAATTTTTATTTTCATGTTCCTGTGCACAGGCTTCGTACCAATCATTTGTTAAAAGTTCTGTACTCTCGTTTTAATGTTTGTACTAATGGTATTTTTCGTCGTGTTGCACTTTCTTATAATAATCTAGTTCAAATTTTTCCTAATATTGATATTTTTAATTGTAATATTTCTATTTTTAATCTTATACTAAATACCGGTTTTTAATATATTATTACGGTTTTTTTTATGCTTTTTATGTTTAAAAAAAAAAATTTATATATTTGTATGAATGATATTGTATATTTTTATGGCGACTCTGTTACTGGTGTTTTTGATACACTGTTGAGTCTTGAATAAATAAATAAAATAAAAAAAATAAATAAGGAAATAGTCCTGGCACTAATCATCAATGATAATTTTTATTGAAAATATATATTAATTAACCATCGCTGTGAAAAGCCCATATTCAAATGCATTGCAAAGTTGTATAACAATAGCCACGGCCTAAAATATTATTCTGAATAGAATTAACTATTTCATTATATATAGAACTTTTTTATAAATAATATAAAAATAAAAATTAGTTAAAAAGTTACAGATGAAGACAATTACAATTTAAACATGTATAGCACATACGTATAACAGGTTATTTTGTTTCTCAATCATTTTTAATGTAGAGTACAGAAATAATAATTCCCCTGTATTTTGACCATCAAAATGGCTGGGCATTTGACCCTCTACTAGTTATTGATCCAGCATGGAAGAACTAGCAGGGTCACGCCTAGGCCAGGTGGTTGTAACTCAGACTCGAGTGTGTGCAGGCAATTTATCCTCCTCGGAAAATAAAGGCCGATTTCCGAGCAGCATTTGTTGAAAATTAGTTTGGAACTAATCTGAATATACCTGTATAACCAATGTATCATACAGAAGTCAAGTTCTGTGCACCATTTTCTTAGCCATTTTCTGCGCAAATTTGAGCTAGTTTTTGAGGAATCGTCCACATTCCACGACGAATAAACTGACATTTGAATAGAGCTGCCTTCCAGTAGATAGTTCCATGGATCAATCATTAACATGTAAATTACTGTACTTATTCAAAATAGTGTTGTTCGTCTAATGTTTGAATTACAGTTTTTATGACTAAATTAGGGGTCTAGGCCTAGGCCTACATCGCGCCAGACAGTAGAGAGTAGCATTCCGTATTCTATACATGATACAGTACTGCTAGGCTATGCCTAAGCCTACACAGGTAAGACAAGTTGGTAACAAACCTATTTAACGCCATTTCTACGACCACTACTTCCAAGACTTCCATATTCCAACCGGCAAACGTATTTGTTTGAAAGATTCATTCTTCAAAAATGCAATTGACTTATTATATTATTATTATTAAATGTTTTCGCCAATCCCGATTTTTGAGTTTTCCGCTCGCGACGACCATATTCTCATCATCAGTTGGCTGTGTTAACATCTCGTTACGATTGAGTGAATCAGCTGACTCCCTGTCTAGTGCAAAATTCACGAAACAAAAACTGGGGAAAACTGTTATTTTACACATAATTGAGACATTTTCATAAGTGAAAACCCATATAAATGAAAAGAACGGCCAAATTTACGTTGGAATATCTAAAGTTTGACATGATTTTGTTATGGGGTTACCAAATGCAAGCACTTGAAGTCGGTCCATTTTAGGAAATTCCCTATCTTTTAACACTAGCTCAAAATCCTGTACACCACTTCGTTTTTGGGACCCAGTTCACGAGCCTCGTTTTCGAATACCGTGCTCCAAAATCTTTGTGGTCCCCCATCCCTCTATTTTATATTAAACATTAATTATTTCAAACCCCCACTTGGCCTTTAATGATTACTATGTTTTTTAACATGTTTGTTGCCAGCACAGGGTATTGCACCCTGAGGGTGCTAGAAAAAACTATACTTAGCAAAACCGGGGTAACATTCAAGTGTTTACTACTACTTTGTTATATATTGTACAATAGAACCACAAACTTAAAAGCTGGTAGTTTGGGGACGATACACCTGACGACAACATGCAAATAACGTATGTTTTGTTATGTTGCCTGTAGTACAAAAGATTGTACGTTTGGGGGCACCTGAACATATACTAACCCATGCAAAATGTGGACAGGAAAAGTGGCGCTTGTCATTGGAAATAAAAAGTACTGTTCCATTTTTAGTGATAAGTTTATTCACCCCCTGATATTTTACCACCAACATCTAGGAAGTTTACTGAGTTTACTAATGAATATTTGGCTTTTTTTGACAGTGAATCAAGATGGCACCTACTTATTGCTTTGCTTGTAAAAAGGCAGTGTATGCTGCAGAGGAGAAGAAGAATGCTGGAGTAAGCTTTCACAAGTTCTGCTTTAAATGTGGTATGTAGTATGTGTGGTATTGTATTCAAGAAGTATTATGTAGCATAGAAAAATTCAAATGCTGCAGAAGGCCCTGTCTATCCCAATTACATGGGCGCAGGCTGGGTGAAGGGGGGGGGGGGGATGCACACTCAATGGTAGCAATTTAGTATTATAGTCCACTAAGTTTTAAAATACTAAAATTAACTATTTCATTGAATAGGGATTTAGTTCTGCATTTAGTTCTGCATTTTCAATTTTCTTACCACCCAGTTCCTTATTCTTAATTTTTGCACCCCCTACCCCTAAGATAAAACCAGCCTATACCCCTGAATTATAAATTTGGTTGTAAAACAATTGCTAGTTCAGTTTATAAAATTAGCAATCAGTAGTCAATTTGTATTTTGTGCTTTTGTACTAATAGCAAATCAACATATTAACGACAATAAATAAAAACTATTTTCCATATTGCCTCCAAAGCTATGCCACAAAATATTCTCACTGATTGACCAGGATGGCCTTTATAAATGCCCCAAGTACATTCCACTACCTTGAACATAATTTTTGGATCCTAAAGTGGTTTTTGGAGCACATAATAGCATACTTTATGTTGATTATTCCAAAACTTACAAACAGCCTGAATACTGTAGGTCAAACATCATTTTGCCCATGATCAGTGGATTATTTGGTGGATGCCATTTTAAAACATACTAGCCTAGTTACACCGGTGATATCGTAGTTATCGAACAAGCGCTTGTTATGAGGCTGACACAAATCGTATGAACGTGGTCACCTGATAGAAAACAAGCGCTTCACCCCGCAAGCTAACACTGACAAATGACGGGATTGGCAAGGCTCTCATCCGATAGAACTTTCTGTTAATTGACTTGAACATCTGTAGCTTAACCACGGTCTCGTTTTCGAGGCAGTTCTGCTAGGCCTAGTTGGTTCATAATATCAATCAAAGCATCTTTAAAATTACCTTTTTGAGTTGTTTTTAACTTCATAATTGTCAAAAGTAATCCAAACATTACAGGACAAGTTTATATTATTACTGTTCCTTGTAAACTTTGTATAAATTTTCATGTCTTTTTTTGGGAAATCCGCAAAATACTGTGGTATTTAGTTCGCTGTGTCTAAAGATACAGCTAAACGAGATACGGTGAACACCGGTGAGATACTGTCCTAGTAAGGCGCGATCTACAAATTATCCCCAACGACAGAAACGCGTCTGGGAAAACCATGTATTACAAACGCGTCTGGGAAAGCGATCGTCTAATTATCGTGCCTCATGAATATTAATAAGCTAGTCGGAATATGTTCCAGACGCGTCTAAACGGGTTTGTGCTGTTGAACGCGTTTGCCATTGTTTCTATTGTTTTGGGCGACAAACGCGTCTGTGTCGTTAGACCAGGCCCCGGTTGAACTACCGTTTTTGCACAATTGAAAATACTGAACAAGTTTTACTTTGAAATGAACCAAGTTTAAAGTTTAAAGGCTGCATAGTCCTAATAGTTAAATTAAGTGGTAATGACGATAATGGCAGCACGTGCATGTAGGCCTAAGTGCCGTTTGCTCTGTCGGAAAGACCTATCTTCGTTAAATAGCAGCCTACCAGCTAAGAAGCTGACGACGAACGAAAAAACATTTATCAACTCCCTGCACACATATCACATGGGAACACAAATGGACACCAGTATTCGCCCAAACATCATTCAATAAACTATAGAGAAATTAGAACATCTATTTTCTCTATTATTAAACGTAGGCATCAATATATATTATATACAGCAACTAGGCCTATGCAACTACTGTACAATTAATATTGGGTACCTCGTGTGTGTGGATGTGATCAGTTCAACAAAGTACGCAACATCACGTGACAAATGTCACTGACTGTGTGGCCAGTGTTGATCTATACATGGAGGAAAAAACTTTCCTCCTTGGTCTACAGAAATTCGCTTTGAGCGCCGCTCTGACAGAAGTGGGTCAGTTGAGATGCTAACAATAGGACGTTCGATGGAGTGCCTGGATGCCAGTTTAAAGTATGGCCTTGTCTGCCTGCCGGGCGGAGACTTCTGTACAGTTTTTTTAAAATCTTGCATAAATCTTGTTTTGTATTTTATATATTTTTATTGGTTAGGGCTACTGTTATTTTATGTGTGGAAGCTGTTTATTGGCTTATGTTAAATAAAAATAATATTGAGTGTTAAAGGCCTATGTTAATGTCAAAATATAAATAAAACATAGGCCTACAAGTGAATGTTTGTGTACCGTTGTATTTCATTAATAGGCCTAATTAAGTGCTAATTCTTAACTGACCCAAACAAACATGTAGTGTACAGAAAACAGTATTCAATCCTTATATTCGGACATTTATTTATCCATCGACAAAAAATACAAATATATGCTGTATACACATGCTACAGGCCGCTTTAAATACATGAGTCTAGGATTCGGGGCTAGATTCTGATAGATAAAATTTAAACTATGATAGTAACAACTATCTCCCGCCGGACACCATCCCGGTATATAAGTTAAGTTGAAGGAAATGAAATAAAAATTTACACTGTTTTAATATTTGCCTCGTGATTTTCTGTCGGAGACATCGTATCCCCTTCTGCCAAATCCTGCCGCTACCGGTCCCGTTCAGAAATAAAATCAATTCACTTTGTTTCGTATCGATATTCTTACTTTGTCATGAACGGAAATAAACTGTTTGAAATAGGCATATACCAGCAGTTTGCATTACTGCAAATTGCCTAGTAACAGTGAATTCAGTGAGAAACGTTCCCACACAAGTAGGTTCCCACGATCAGGAGAAGCATGAGAGAAGCAGACACAAGGTCAATCACATACAGTAGTCTTAAGAGACAGGGACAAGAGAATTATCAGAGAAGCAATTGCCATAACAAAACACCAAACCACTATGAACATCTCTCTCACATATATAGCCAGATTCTACAACCTGAGAGGCCGGGGCCCCCGGATTCGACAGGACCATAAACGGCTCGAACGACAAGCTTCCAAACGGCATTTCACAGACGCGTTTGGGAGCTTGTCATATAACAATAGTAAACGTGTTTGACCCGTTTCTGTCGTTGGGGATAATTTGTAGATCGCGCCTAATAAAGAAATTGACTGGCCTGAGTGTTCTGACATCAACATTATTGTTGGTGGTGTGCGTAAGTACTAAATCCTAATAAGTCTCCAGGACCAGATGGCATTAGCAGGGGGTCCCAAGTCTCCCGAACCTCCCGAAAGTCTCCCGGAAATCGGTATGGTCTCCCGTACTCCGGCAAAAAATCTCCCGGAAATTCACTTATCTCCCGGAAATTCTCTAAAACACAAACCTTTTTGTTTTATTTAAGCCTAAACTTTGGTTGCCGATTATTTTTTGCAGCCTGACAGTGCCATTTCCGGGCTTCAAAAGTGCCTATTCTAACAAAAATGTGATCACCTTAGCCCCCAATATTGGTGGGCCTGAGGTGGGCGTGGCTCTTCGTTTGGTACCTACACTTTTTCCTAATAAAATATATAGCGCTCCCAGTGTCATTAAACAAATCTCCCAGAAATGGGTTCTTCCAACTGGTGTCCCCTGCATTAGCCCCAGAGTACTACGTATAGCTGCTGATGAGATTACCCCTGCTCTGGCATTAATATTCAGATTATCATACCAGACAGGTATAATACCTCAGGATTGGAAACTTGCTCACATCAAGTGTGTCATTCACTAGCGATCCATAAGTAAATGGTATTTGTGGCATGACTTCTAGATTGATTCAAGAGTTTCTCCGAGATAGAACACAAGCTGTTGTGGTGAATGGGACCAAGTCTTCATATGTTCCTGTACTATCTGGCGTGCCACAGGGATCTGTCTTGGGACCTAGCCTTTTCTTATATTACATTAATGACCTGCCTAAGGGAATAAATTGTACTACCAGACTATTTTCTGATGACACACTTACACATCGAGTAATCACATCGACAAGAGATGACCTACTGTACAACTTCAAACTGATTTTAATAAACTGGCAGAATGGGAAAGGATGTGGAAGATGGAATTCCATCCAGCCAAGTGTCAAGTCAGGATCATGTCGAGAAACAGAGGCCCTAAACCCGTACCATTGTATACGCTGCACAGACAAGTGATCAAAAAGGTTGATATCATCCATTACCTGGGTGCCACCATATCCAATAACCTCAATTGCATGTGGAACCAGCACATTGCAAATGCATGCAAAGCTGGAAACCAGGCCCTTAGACAGGCAGATTTAGAGCATTGAGTCAAACAAATTGCAACAGTTTGTTTTATTGCTGATTCTGGTTCATAAGGTTGTGCTAAATGACATATCAAAAATAGGACGCAAGGTTCAACCCAGAAGTCGCCTAATTTGCATAAATATGCCAATTAGCTATTTATAGAATGGTTTTCCTAGACAATTAGCTAGCAAGCTTTTGGATAAATTTGATTCTGATACTCCTAAGCCTAATGATGTTAATGATGACAATGAAAATGTTAGTAATGATATTACTAAAATTTGGGTACATACTCCATACATTGGTCGTCAAGGAGAAATACTCCTCCGTAGATGTATTGGCAAAGTCAAAAGAAATCTAACTAAAGATGTTAAATTCATTACTTTATGGAAAACTAAAAAAGTATCATATTTCACTTCATCCAAATATGTAACACCTAACGAATATCGTAGTTCTGTTGTGTATCATTTTAAATGCCCTGGCTGTGAATGCGACTATATTGGTAAGACAGACAGGTGCCTTATAACTAGAGTATCTGAACATTCTACAATCTCTAACAGTTTCATACACAATCATATTGAGTCTTGCGATGCTTTTCAATATATTTTAAAACTTCATAATTTGCCTAACACAATTAAAGATGATTTCATTGTTAATTTCAAATCTCTAAATATTCTAACACTGCAATAACTGATAGTTCTCCTATAATTAACTGGTCCCATTTATTTAAAGAAGCCCTTGCTATCCATCGCCTTAACCCTAAATTAAAAAACTTTGGTCTCAAAGCATCAAGAGAGTTGAAATTGTTTATCTAATGTAATCTAACCCAACTTAATTGCCTCTCTCACAATCACCATTATGCTTACGCTTCAACAAACATTTAGCTTGGCCTGGAATAGTCACAATAAGGTTTTCAAAGTGCGCAGTTATGCGTGACGTCATCTACGCGCAATTTTGCGTTTTTACATTATCGATCATATCAGCCTAACCAATTGCTATTTCGAAATCGTATTAGGTGAGCATTAACTTCAAGTCAATGTTAATGTAATGTACCCTAATTCTACGCGTGCGCGTCGAATTAGAAAAAATGCTCAAAATCACATTTAGATTAAATAAGAGCACGTTTCAGGCCATTTTGAGCATTTCAAAATTTTTTGAAATTTACCACTAGGCTTGCACGTTTTTATGCGCGCAGCACGTATGGAAGCTAGAAATTAATTTTTTTTGTCACATTTTGGGTTCCTGACATTGTTTTGACAAGTTTCCAATCTTTTGAATCACTCTATGGCCAATAACAATGCTGTACGCACGCATCAAACCTTTGTGCGCATTTGTGCCGATATACAGTGAAATTTTGCTAAAATCAGGCCTAATTTTAAACAGTTAAGCTCTTTAGAATGAAAGGTGACCCCCAATTTTTATTACATATTCTGAAACACAAGAGCTGTAAATATGATGTTGTAGCTGAGGCAATTCTCTTTCCTATATGTTGTTTTTTTTTACATTTTGATGACGTCATTATGGTCAAAATATAGGGTTTTGCTTACCCCCCTCATCTTTCTTTCGTCAAGCCTTTGATGACCCCATAATCACCTTAATCAGTCGAGATTTCTGAATCATATTTAGTGGGTATATACTTCAGGTCAAGGTTAAATGTTATGTACATTATATTTTTGTGCGCGCGTAATAACGCGAGCGTTCGCGTGCGTCAAAATTAATATATGCTTTATATAATGTCTTTTTAAAAATCAGTTATAGCTCCTTAGGATGAAAGGTGAACCCTAACTTTTATTACATATTCTGAAAGCACATGAGCTGTAGATATGACTTTATATATCATAATAGCTGATCGGACATTGTGACGTCATCATATTGCCATCTGAATTTAAAAAAAAAATTATTTCTTTTCTCAAAACGTTAATGATGTCATATCATCTTAACCATTCGTCATTTCTGAATAATATTGCCATCTGAAGTAAAAAAACAGAATTTTTATATATGATAAATACTATGAATGATCATTACTCCTTCACCAACAGGCGTTTGACGAGTTCAAATCTAGTTCTGTATTAAACCTTGTACTCATGATAAATAAAGTGTTCAGACCCATGTTTTAGGGATTTAGAAAATGTTATTAGTGTTATTTGTGAATGATATTTTATGCATATAATTATATTTCATATGCAAATTAGTTGCCGCCATTACAGGGAAATTGATTTTCTACAATAACTTTTTATCTAAGCATTCAATCATGACAAATAAAGTGTTTATACCCATGTTTCAAGTGTCAAGGATACTGCAAATTATAATTTAAAATTGTTAAAAATAATCATTTATACATGCATAGGCTGGGGCATAGGCCCTATGCCTGTTGTAAAAACTGTCACTGGAACACTAGATGGAAATCTACAGTGAAAGAAAGATGGCACTATGTTTGTAATATCCATGTCGATAGAAAATCATGGTGGGGGCATTTGGTGTCATATAGTAATTGTACATTAAATATGAAATTAGTTGTTCAATTATGTTTTCGCCACGACAGTTTTCTGTCAACAATTATATATGCTTAAAATAATGCTTATCTTTAATCAGTTATAGCTCCTTAGGATGAAAGGTAACCCCCAATTTTTATTACATATTCTGAAAGCACATGAGATGTAGATATGATTTTATAGTTCATTATGGCAGATCGGACATTATGACGTCATGATATTGCTATTTGAATTAAGAAAAAAATGAATTTTATTTAAGACGTCATTATTTTATACTCGTTTGAACATATCTCGCTTATACCTGATTGATCTTCTCCCACCTGTGAGTATGTTGTAGCTGAGACAATTCTCTTTCGGAAGTGTCCCTTTATTTTTTATTTTGACGACGTCATCATGGTCAAAAAGAATGAATTTTTGGAGCATGAAAAAAATTGGAAGTTCTTTACGGTAGGCTGGCGAACGAGCGACAGTTTTACATACGTCATTGTATTTGTTCAAATGTTGTATTTCTAATTTATAGTTTATTATTTGTTAAGTGGGTATTACTGCTTTAGAAATAAACTTAAAAATTTTAATTAGATTTGTATTGCAATAAGAGAACAAGGGTAATTCCATGTCAAATCAACCAAAAAAAAAACCTCAATCTCTCGGATTTTGTTCAAATTTTTGTATGTTGTTGGGACCCATGAAAAATGATCAGAAATGAAAAATTTTTTCTCTAAGCCTCCTAATTAGCGAGATATCTGCTAACGAACTTTTGGCTAATTAGCGATACCTTGCGTGTTTAACCGACCATATCTCGAAAAGCGTGGCACCTACAGAGCTGATTTTGGTGTTATTTTAAAGCTATTGAGTAGCTCTATAACTTTATTAATAAATGCTAAGTCATCAATTCAAATATAAAAAAGTTATGACAGGTTGTAAAGTTCAAAGTTGAATAAAAAAAATATATATCTTTTTTTTTATTTTGAAATTCATGTTAGAGATACCTAATGATGTAAAGAAGCTTCCCTATAAGTTTGGTGATGGGCGCTCCAAAAGTTCCTGAACAATGAGCAAGTATTATGTATACTTGTCAATTCGAAATTGCATTTTCCGTATAATAACACAGTATTGTACCTATATAGGAAAACCAATAGTACACTATACTGCTTAGTTTTATATGTAGGTATGAGAAAATTAAACTTGCATCACTTGAAAATTCTCAGGTGGAAATTCCTTGGGATTTTCCAGGTGGATATTTCTTTGAATTTCAAAATAGGAACCTGGTATTCCCATCGGAAAATCCCAGATTAGCACTGACCTACAGTATCAGGATTTTTCAGAATAGTTTCTGAAGTCATTTCAAGATGTCACAAAGCAAGACTCATTATATATTAAGGCAGACTTTCTGCTTTGATCCA
>NW_022746391.1:13904-49350 GCF_011630105.1 Anneissia japonica
CCACTACACTGTTCACCCAAGGTGTAGCTGTTGTTACTTTGGTAATTATACCTTCATGCTCTAATCGGTCTAATTCACGTTTTAGCTTATCTTTTACTGCTACAGGTACTTTTCGTGGTGCATGTACGACTGGTTTTGCTTGTGGATCGACTTCTATCTCATATTTTCCTTCCAGCTTGCCTAAACTTGTAAACACATCTGGAAATTGTTGTTAAGTGCTGATATACCTCTGTTTTCAACTATCTACTCTGTCACTTCCATAACATTTTCAGCTTTTATGGATAGCAAGTTCATTTGTTGTATTGCTCTACAACCCAATAGGTCCACTAACTTTCTCATTCACAACTACAAAATCAGCTTTGTATTTTTTTCCATTCTTTGGATTGACCATTTTGACTTTGCATTGTCTAACAGGTTTAAGACTTGTGTTGTTGTACATTGTCAACACTTTAGATGTTTTCATGATTATGCTTTCCTCTGGCATATTTTGTTGGTTAATGACATTACAAGGTGCACATGGGTCCAGTTGAAATTTTACTGCTTCACGTTTCTTTCCTAACATCATTGTAGCAAATAACTTGCATGATTCTTGACCCAGTGTGTGTATTTCAACCAAATTTAAATCTTCATAGTCGGATGAATCGCTATCCTTATCCTGTAATGCATGTACCTTCTTCTTCTTTTGCATGCATTGTGATGCAAAGTGATCTCTTTTGGAACATAAGGAACAGGTTTTTCCATAGGCTGGGCATGAATTATGGCCCCTTGGATGCTTCCAACCACAGTATTTGCACTGAAGCCTGATGGCTTCTGATTTAGATTCCCATTTTCTTGCTCCTGTACGTTGACCTTTGTACTTTGACTTTTGCTTTAGTGTAAGATGTGTATAAGAGACAGGTATCGCTAATTAGCCAAAAGTTCGTTAGCAGATATCTCGCTAATTAGGAGGCCTAGAGAAAAATTTTTTCATTTCTGATCGTTTCTCATGGGCCTCAACAACATACAAAAATTTGAACAAAATCCGAGAGATTGAGGTTTTTTTTTGGTTGATTTGACATGGAATTACCCAAAAGTAATTTTATACCTACTTATAAATTAGTTTTGTAACAACTTTACGTGTTGTTCTACAGTCAACAACAACATGGCGTCGTCTAGAGGCGGACATGTGAAGAATGTTATCACGGTGAAGAAATCACTTGTGTTTGTGGTTATTCACTCTCGTATAGCATGAATGAATACAATTATACTACGCATATGTGGTACAATAGATGTTTTAATATCCATCGTACTGTCTGCGCAGTTGCAGCAAAAGAACATTAATTATAACTATAAGTTGCTTCAATATTAAATCAGTGATATCACTAAACTGCAACATTTTTAAAGTGTTAAATTAACAAATTTGTTTGTTTTTGTTTTGTTATTTTTTTTAACAAGTTGCATTGCATAATTGAACAAACAATGAATTTTCTGAGTTTTCTTCCTTGTCTATTATGAAATTTCCTCAATGTTTGGTGAATAAATCATGGCATTAATTATAAGTATGTCTTTAAAATGTTCATTTGTTACTGTTACTATTATATAGTTCATTTTGTGACAAAGTCTCTGAAATATGCAGGACGTTTGACTTCTCTACCACAAATTTTCTGATTTTCTGCTGCTGATGTCGATCTTTTTGGTAGCTTGTCCATTTGTTTTTGTGTCGAGGTATCGTTGTCATTGGTTTCAATTTGTAACTTCCATTGGTCTTCTGCTTCAATGTAGCCTGGATTGTGTGGTGTGAATCTTTCTTTGATCCTCTTTAAATGTTTTCTATTCCGTCGAAATGTTTTCCCCATTTCGGTGGTGACATGACTTCATATGATCGCTTTGCCACGTTCTTGTTAACAACTACTTTCTGCCATTCTCTTTTGTGTGGATATGGTTGAATACGTACAACTTCTCCTTTTTGAAGTTCTGGTAAGTCACGAGCACCTTTGTTGTACTGTTTGGCTTGTTGTTGTTGTAAATTTGCAGTAGTCAACAGTCGTGTTTTTGTTCTGCGCTGCATCATTCTTTGTGTTGAGCTTGTATCCATACCTGGTGTAGGTGTGTTCCTGTAATCTCGGATAGCAAGATATGGATCTGATTTAGCTGCTTTGGCCTTGCGAATTTTCTACCTTGACCGCTGCTTCTGCCTTGCCATTTGATTGTTGGTAATATGGAGATGACGTGTTGTGGATGGATCCCCATTTCTTTGCAAATTTGCTAAACTCACTACCTGTGTACTGAGCTGCTGAATCTGAGATTACTCTATCTGGAATTCCATATCTGCCGAATTGTGCTTTCATTTTCTTTATGACTGTTTCCGCCGATGTATCATCTAGGTAGTCCCAGAATCCTGAGTGATAATCCACTATAATCAAGTAATCTCTGTTATGAATTGTAAACATATCAGTTCCAATCTTAGCCCACGGTCTGTCTGGAATTTCTTGTGACTGTAGAGTTTCTTTTGGTTGTTTCCGTTCGAATGTACGACAGACATCACTTCTGAACTCATTTGTGGCCAGTATACACACTCTCTTGCTCTCCGAATACATCCATCCACTCCAAGATGTGAGCTGTGTATTCGTTGCATTATGTCTTTTCGTAATTCTGCTGGTATTATGACTCTTTCTCCTCTGCAAAAAATGTCATCATGCACACTTAGCTCATCTCTGTAGTCAAAATATGGCGCTGCAGCCGGATCTACATTTTTCTTGTGCTCAGGCCATCCATCAATTATGATGGCTTTTAGAACTTGCAAATTAGCATCCTTCTTTGTATAGGTGCGTATTTCATCAAGTCGTGGTTCTGCTACATGAAAGCTCTGTATTACATTGATGCTTTCCGTTTGGTCTGCCAATGAATTTTCAGAAATACATGCCCTGCTTAATGTATCTGCAAGGTACATATGTTTTCCAGGAAGATAATTAATCTCTGTATCATACTTCTGGAGTCGCATAAGTAGCATACGCTATTGGTTGCCCATCTTGCATGATCGTAGCTCCTAGTCCAGTTTCTGATGTGTCAGCTTGCAGTACTAACGGTTTATTTTTATCATAATATTTGAGGACTGGATGCTCTGTTGCTGCTTGCTTTATGCTTGCAAATGCCTTGTCATGTCTCTCTGACCAGTTATATTCCACTCCTTTCATCGTTAGTTCTCTCAACGGCTGGCACATTTCACTGAGCTGGGGCATGAATCTACTTAGGTAGTTGACAAAGCCTATAATTCGCTTGACGGCAATAACATTCACTGGTTTCTCCATCTGCAACACTGCTTGTATTTTATCTTTATCTGGTTTGAGACCTTGGTCAGATATCACATGTCCAATGAATCGTACTTCTCTTAGTCCTAGTTTGGCTTTCTGTTTGTTTAATTTAAGTCATTTCATTTGGCATCATTTTAGGACAGCCCTGAGATTATTATTGTGGTCTCCTATTGCATCTTCTACTGTGTCGCCTTTTCCGTATACTAGGATGTCATCAGCAACTGTCTTTACTCCAGATAAATTTTCGAGTGCTGCTTCTTGTCTTCGCTGATGCTCTTCTGGAGCACTTGCCATTCCAAATGGCATACGTTTGTATCTGTAGCTACCATAAGGAGTATTAAATGTTGTGAGGTCTGAGCTTTGCTCAGTCAGTTTAACATACCAGAATCCATAATATCTCGTCAATTGTTGTCATTAGATAATGTCTGCGTTGAATTGCAGCATTTAGATCTCGTGGATCTAAACATATTCTTGTCTTATTTGGCTTGTCGTTCACCACTACACTGTTCACCCAAGGTGTAGCTGTTGTTACTTTGGTAATTATACCTTCATGCTCTAATCGGTCTAATTCACGTTTTAGCTTATCTTTTACTGCTACAGGTACTTTTCGTGGTGCATGTACGACTGGTTTTGCTTGTGGATCGACTTCTATCTCATATTTTCCTTCCAGCTTGCCTAAACTTGTAAACACATCTGGAAATTGTTGTTAAGTGCTGATATACCTCTGTTTTCAACTATCTACTCTGTCACTTCCATAACATTTTCAGCTTTTATGGATAGCAAGTTCATTTGTTGTATTGCTCTACAACCCAATAGGTCCACTAACTTTCTCATTCACAACTACAAAATCAGCTTTGTATTTTTTTCCATTCTTTGGATTGACCATTTTGACTTTGCATTGTCTAACAGGTTTAAGACTTGTGTTGTTGTACATTGTCAACACTTTAGATGTTTTCATGATTATGCTTTCCTCTGGCATATTTTGTTGGTTAATGACATTACAAGTTGCACATGGGTCCAGTTGAAATTTTACTGCTTCACGTTTCTTTCCTAACATCATTGTAGCAAATAACTTGCATGATTCTTGACCCAGTGTGTGTATTTCAACCAAATTTAAATCTTCATAGTCGGATGAATCGCTATCCTTATCTTGTAATGCATGTACCTTCTTCTTTTGTATGCATTTTGATGCGAAGTGATTTCTTTTTGGAACATAAGGAACAGGTTTTTCCATAGGCTAGGCATGAATTATGGCCCATTGGATGCTTCCTACCACAGTATTTGCACTGAAGACCGATGGCTTCTTATTTAGATTCCCATTTTCTTGCTCCTGTACGTTGACCTTTGTACTTTGACTTTTGCTTTAGTGTATGTACCTCTTGGTCTCCACTTATTTTGCGTATTTGCTGAGTTGTAGTTTCACTTATTCTTAAAGTCTCTATTGCCTTTTTAAGATCACATTCTTTTTCTCGAAATAATCGTGTTCTTGCAGCTTTATCTTTGGCTCCGAGAACAAGCCTATCTCTTATCATTTTGCTTTCAACTTCACCATATTTGCATTTTTCAGCCAGTTGCCGCAACCTAATAACATACCGTTCTATTGTCTCCCTTTCTTCTTGTTTGGCATCATGAAACAAGTATCGGTCATATAGTACATTTCTGCATCATGGAGAGAAATGTTCTTGAAGTTTGTCTAATATGGCTGTATGATTGGCCATGTCTTCTTCTGAAAGACGTAACTGCTTTAGAATATGTTTACACTGTTTACCCGTCACAGACTTCAGAGTGGTAAACAATAGATGTTTTAATATCCATCGTACTGTCCGCGCAGTAGCTAAGCAACTAAGGAGGTTGCCAGCTAGGTTATTACATAGATCGTATCCTATAACAACTTGAAGCTCCCAATGAAGCTACAAATGCTAGATTATTTAAACAGTAACAACTAAAATATTGCTAAAAAAACTTGTGTCTGACCTTGGATGAAGAAAGAAATATGAGAAGTTTTTCCGGTTTTACCGGTAAATTCTACTAGTCAGAACGAACGTCGGAGCAAGAAATACATTAAAACTAGGCCAGTGTTATTTGAGCAAAACTAGACCTTGCTCGAGCAAAAAAATATTACAAAAAAAAAATTACTTTTTACAGCTCTATGATTAACTGTGTTTTTTTATGCCTGGTATAAAATTCTTATTGGGATACCTACTGTTACTATTCATGTTTCTATAATTTATTTTCCATGAACTCCTGAAATATTTGCCACTTCACAGTCCATTATGTCCTCTAATCCACTAAATGACGTAGCTTCCAGAAGACTGCTTCGCTCCAACCCCCCCCCACCAGTGGTCTGCCCCTCGATGCCACCTATGCCCTAGGCAGCCCCAGATCCCCTCCCATTAAGTCCAGACAGGTGGGCCTACCTGAGACACGTGGCCACTCTCAACAGCCCTGCCATTACATCAATAGATATAGATATTTACAATCCTCCATTATAAACCAATAAAAGACCACCAAACCCTCTAGGACCTGTTTACCTACAAAGGAACGTACACACCCGCAGTGTTCTGGTTGTTATTATTATTATTATTATTATTATTATTATTATTATTGTTATTGTTATTGTTATTGTTATTGTTTTTATTATTATTTTATTATTTATTTATTTATTTTCTTTTATATTATTATTATTATTATTGATTTTATTATTATTTTATTATTTATTTTCTTTTATATAATTATATTATATAAACACTTTAATTGTCATGATTGAATGCTTAGATAAAAAGTTACTACAGTAAATCAATTTTGGTCTATTGGCGGCAGCTAATTTGCATATCTAACATAATTATATGCATATAATTAATTCAAAAATATGGTAAAAATATTTCTTGACCCTTAAAACATGGGTATGGACACTTTGCTTGACATGATTGAATACTTAGATGTAGAATTTTTGAGAATAATCGATTTTTCTTTAATGGCCGAAACTAATTTGCATATTCAACATGGCCATATGGGCCTCTTGTGCATATAATTAATTCACAGATATGCTAAACATACTGTATTTAATAACCCTGAAAACATGGCTTTGGACACTTTATTTGTCATATACAAATGCTCAAGACACAAAAAGCTGCCTAAAATCAATTTTCTTGTAATAATAACTGCTAATTTGCATATTTAACATAATTATATGCATAGGATAATTCACAAATATGCTAATAATATTCCCTAACCCTTAAAACATATTTATGAACACTTTCCTTGTCATGATTGAATGTTTAGATGCAGAAATATTGCGAATACTCTATTTTCCTTTAATAGCGGAAGCTAATTTGCATATTTATGCAAATTAGGTGACTTCTGGGTTCAAACTCGCGTCCCATTTTAAATATGTCATTTAGTATAGCCTTATGAACCAGAATCAGCAATAAAACAAACTGTTGCAATTTGTTTGACTCAATGCCTATTTTTCATCTAAATCTGCCCGTCTACCTTGGGTTTTTAAGAAGGAATCTTAAAATTGGCTTGAAGAAGGTGAAAGAAGCAGCCTACAAGGCTCTAGTTGGACCCAGAATGGAGTATATATATTTGCTCAGTATGGAATCCCCACACCCAAAACAACATACTAGTCTTGAAAAGGTCCAATGACGTGCAGCCAGATGGGTCACCAGAAGATTTTGTAGAACCTCAATTGTCAACATGATGGAAGAATTGAACTGGAACATGTTGCAGAGAAGGAAAAGAAAGGAAGCTAGACACAGGCTCTTCTCCAATTATAGCAACCAACGGGTCATCAATAACTCTGCATTTTCCCCCAAGAAACGACCTCTAAGATCACTGAGGGGCTCGCATCCAAGCCAATTTTCATCTACAGCCTACAGAACTGACTAGTGTTTTTTGACCTTCTTTCCTCTTACAGTGAGAGAGTGGAATAAGGAACATGAAGATCTCAAATCCACCTGGTTCCCTTTTCTTTTTCAAATTTATCAAAAAATAAGAAGGGAAGAAGAAAAGAAAGGAAAAGAGAAAAAAAAGAAGAAATTGAAATTCAAATGAAATTAAAACTTAATTATGCCCAACAATTAGCTGTGGAGGACTGCCGACAGTTCCGTGATAATCAACATGATGATGGTGGGAAGTCAAGACGATGAAGATGAAGGTAAAGCAGACCCGTAGGCAGGGGGGGGGGGTGCAGAGGGTGCAGATGCACCCCCCCCCAAATTCCAAAAGGTCCACTTTTTAAAACCTATGATTTCACAAAATCTTTCTTATTATCACAAAATGCTATAGCATGCATTGCATTATATATTTGCCAGCTTATCTAACCATTGATTTGTAATAATGTGGTATGAAATTTTAAAGAAATTGATCGTCTCCGGTGATTGCAGATTTATCTATATAATATGAAGAATGTTATCTACAGGCCTGCAGATGTACAGGACATAATAACGTTACTTTTTCAGGTCCTAAAAACACTCAAATTAATGAAAATTTAAATGAAATATTCATAAATTATGTGTTTGAGATATTTATTATGTAAGACCCTCAAAATGCTACTTTGTCGCTTTTCTCACAAACCCCCTCCAGGCCTCTGCCCCTGGACCAGCAAATTTCAAAAAGTCCACTTTTTAAAACCTATTATCTCACTAAAATCGTTCCTAATTATCGCGATGCGATGAGGGCGCATGAGTGAACAACGATTTCGTCAGTAGCTCCGTCGGAAATCATAGATAATTCCAAAATTAACAGTAATCGGTGATCATTTTGCAAAAATCGTAAGTAATTCTTATTACTTATAATAATATACTGAAAAGCTGACGACCAAACAGGCCAATATGGGTAAAAAAATGGGAGAAATCAGCTGCTGCAGACTTAAGGCCTAGCCTGAGCCTGTATCGCCTGAGCCATCGGGAACGGCCGACCAATCCAACACGGAAACGCTGAGGCGAGAGATTCTGAAGCTTTCGACTAAGATCGACTCGGTACTAAGCAATCAGCACATTATACTTGGGCGTATCGATGTTATAGAAGCTGAACAAGTTGATATAGAAGCATCGCTACAATATTCGAGTGAGTCGATAACCAATCTTGAAAAGAAAGTAGCCGATTATTCCATCGAGCTCAAAGCTGTATCAACGAACGTTTTAAACGACAAGTCCATCATCGAGGCACTAGAAACTCAAATCAACAAAATCGAACGATATTCTAGAAGTTTTAATTTGAGATTTGGAGGCCTACAGGAGGAATCTAATGAAGATGCTATAAAGAAAATTAAGGATCTTATTGCCAATGAATTAAAAATGCCTGGTATAGATATAGAAAATGCCCATCGTATAGGAAAACCCCGAGCACCCAACGAGAAGCCTCGTCATATTTGCAAAATTCCTTTACCGACCCCAGCGATTCCAGGTGTACATTAAAGTGAAGACGTTACTTAAAAACAGTAATATTTTTGTAACCGAGGATCTTCCTGAAGCGGACTTGGTGAAAAAACGGGGCTTAAGGGATGTTATTGCTAAGGCATACAAAGAAGGAAAGAGGCCCCTATTCCGTAATGGGAACCTCTACATTAACGATCAGCTGTATAAATAAGGGACTCACATTCATCGTATCATGTATATAATAACTTTGATATGAAAACTGTTCATATGTATTTACTATGGCGGAGTAAACTATAGTTACTGGCATGCCAATTATGATAAAACGTAGGCCTATGTATATGCATTTGCTTATTTGTTTGTATATTTTATTTTAATTTATTTAAGACATAAAAAAACAAGTTTTGTTTGCTTAAAACTTAATATAATAATAATTCAAACTTAAGGGAAGATGACATGATACATTCTGATTTTGACAAGAGCATCACCGTCACTCCTGCCGAATTTAGCGACGGTTTCAGTTCAATTCTCCCAAATTCACTTTCAGTTTTCCACGCTAGTATTGATCTATTAATAACAATTTTGAGGAATTCAATACAGTACTTGACTCATTAGGTAATTTTAAAATCATTGGTTTATCTGAAATTTGGCAAGTGGAAAATCCCAGTTTATTTGAACTGAATGGATATTCGTTTGAATATAACCGTCGTGAATCCGATAGGAGTGGCGGGGTTGCTGCTTATATTCACTCTTCATTAAATTACACAATTATTGATCACACTGTGATTAATTCTGAGTCTCTTTGGTTGGATGTGTCAGATAAAAAAGATCATTTTATTAATATAATTCTAATCTCTCTGAGTTTTATAATAGTCTTCCTGATATATTGTGCTCGATAAATATTGATAAAAAACGTTGTATCCTGATTGGTGATTTTAATTTTAATCTTTTAGAAACATTAAGTACTGAATGCGATTCATTTATGTCAAATCTAGCATGCCTTAATATTACTCAACTAATCACCACTCCAACAAGGTACACTGGGCATTCTGAGACATTACTAGATCATATTTACACTAATATTCATAACGCTTATGTCCATCACGGTACTATAACTGTCTCTTATACACATCTAGATGTGTATAAGAGACAGAGTATGTACAAACTTGTTAGTTTTTGTTATGTGCGATTATTATTATTACCATGAGTACATTAATTTGTACTGAGCTATAAGTCTGTCTCTTATACACATCAGATGTGTATAAGAGAAAAAAACGTTGTATCCTGATTGGTGATTTTAATTTTAATCTTTTAGAAACATTAAGTACTGAATGCGATTCATTTCTGTCAAATCTATCATGCCTTAATATTAATCAACTAATCACCACTCCAACAAGTTACATTGGGCATTCCGAGACATTACTAGATCATATTTACACTAATATTCATAACGCTTCTGTCCATCACGGTACTATAATTTGTGAAATTTCGGACCATCTTCCAACGTTTGCTATTTTTGAACACATCAGCATCAGTACGAAAAATAAGTGTGTTTCATTTCGAGACTACAGTCATTTTAACCATGAATTGTTTTTACATGATTTATCAAATATTTCATGGGAAAATGTATATTCTACGTCTGATGTTGATGTAGCTTACGATTATTTCTGTTCAACTTTTATTATTATTTGTAATTCACATGCGCCCCTTGTTCAACGCTCTTTAAAAGGTTTTATAAAAAAGAAACCATGGATTAGTAAAGCAATAAAAAAAAATCAATTATTAAAAAACATAAATTATACTCTAAAGTTGTTAAATCAAATTTTGAGCCTGCAAAATTTACACAATATAAAAAATATAGAAATATGTTAACACTAATTATACGATTAGCAAAAAAGAACTACTTTTCTAAACTATTTACAAAAAATAAAAACAACTCTACTAAAACATGGTCTACCATAAATGAGCTACTTGGGTGTAACATCACAATATATGATCTACCAAACAAAATTTCCGTTAAAAGAAATGACAATGTATGAAATTATTAATATGATCTCTAATTTGGATAAGGGTAAAGCAACTGGCTCAGACAATGTACCAGCTAAATTACTGTGTTGCAGCACCCTATATCTCAATACCATTATGTTATGTTTTTGTAACCTTTCATTTACAAATTTAAAGTTCCTAAACGCCCCAAAGATTGCATGTAGTTCCAGTATTTAAAAAAGGCCCAAAGGATAACATAGGGAACTACCGCCCGATTTCTATATTACCGGTATTATCCAAAGCTCTTGAAAATTTTTTTAATGATCGTCTAACTAATTTCCTTGAAAAAGTTAATATATTTTATAAGCATCAATACGGGTTTCGCAAAAAGTACAGCACAAAATTATCGTTAATTAATTCATCGTAAGGTCCACTTTGGTTGCAAAACGCACCTCCCCATCGAAAATCCTGCCTACGGGCCTGTAAAGCTGCTGCTTGGGTAAGTTTTTGCGGCCAACCTTCCATTCATGCCTCGAAAACCTCACTGTTATGCACTGTGAAGGGTAATTTTTTCTGACTTTGTTTCAAGTAACAAATGTTTTTTATAGGCACCGGTAGCATATCTAGAATTTTGAAACAGGGGTGCTAAATAAAAATAGGGACAGAGCATATCAATGTCTATGATGACTACCCTAAATGGTCGAATATGCGCCGCTCTCGAATAAGTTAAGGGCAACATAAAAATAATGCATATTTTTCTTGTATCTCTGGTATCAGAACTCATTTTACACTTGCATTTGATTCCTTCAAATTTATTACTATTATTATCATTATTGTTATCATTTATTATTATTAATCATCATTATATTTATTATTGTTATTTTTGAAAATTATTTAATGCCTTTTAAGTACTCTACTGTGATTTTGTGTGATAGTGACTTCAATCGTACATTTTGTATACCTTATTCTTATACCTTCTCTCCTGGCGGCACAGGGCCAACCCTTCAGTAGGCCCCACCAATAATTTTTGGAGAAAAAGTTTGAAAATTGTTAATTAATTGTGGTTGGAAGGTATTTCGAAATATTACCGTAAGTTCTCGAATAAGCCACAGCGCTTATAAAATTTTTAGAGGCTTCAGTACTGCGCTTAATCGAGAGCGGCGCTTATAAAAAAAATATTAGCATGGTGCTCCTATGACACCCGTTCCCATGTTACCTATCTCACGTATTCCAGTACTGCAGTAGGCCTATCATAGGTCCTACATCTTATTCAAGCTTTTACGGTACATTAAAAAACAAAAAATCACTAAGCATGACACTAGACCCCGACTGGTGGTCCTTGGGGACCCCTGGCACCAGCCTGGTTCCTTGTGACAGGCCCACCCAATGTTCAAACCATGCCGCCAAAGCTTTTTTTTCCGTTACCATAATAATATTAGCATGTAGTGTTATTGTTAGTCTAACATATGTTTGCAATTTGCAGTACTATGCAACAAGAGGCTAGATTCGACCACTGTAACTGAGCATGAAAAATCGCTCTATTGCAAGAACTGCCATGGTAAAAAGTATGGTCCCAAGGGGGTTGGATTTGGTGGTGGTGCTGGAACATTGAGCATGGATAGTGGAGAGCGACATGGCCTTGAAAAGGATCCATCCAAGATGTAAGTCATTTTAAGTCATTTATTTTGATTTTGAATACCGGTAGATATAGACCAGGCTATAATTAAAAGAGGTAGAAATTCTCATATGGTTTTTCTAGACCAGTTTTTTATGGGGAATCAGAATGTGTGAGGTAAAAGGGGCGTAACCTGAGAACTTTCGTGTGAGGGCGTGTTTTCAAAATGGCCGCCAAAATCCAATAAACTACATGTATATGGGTAAAATAAGCACAGAAGAGGTAGGTTTGACAAACTTTTGAATATGTAAATGATAGGAGTAAAGTATAATTAGCTAAAGTTATTAATGTGAAGATTGCGAGAGGAAATTGAGGGCGCTTTTTAAAATGGCCGCCAAAATAAAGAAAAACTTAACAGCAGCTTCAATACCCTAAATAAATTTGTGTAATTTACAAAACATGAATGTAATAACTGCTGTTGACTTTTTAAACCCAAACTAACATATTTTAGGGTGGTAAGCTAACTCACTTTTGGAAATGTAAGTAAAAATTCTGTTTTGAAAAATGGAAAATATCACCAGAATCCTAAAAAAATTCCAGTTTCCTTACAAATATACAGTTTTTCATTATTTTTGTGTACTACACAAGGTATTCCAGAGGACCACACAAATAACTACCATAATCTTCATGTATAAAGGCATTAATTCATTTATTACATAATTGTCCTTTACTGTGTAATCTTCATGTATTGCTAATACCACTGCAATCTGAAAGTCTTCGTCTTTATTATAAAAAAAAAGTTCTTGGAAGTCCATGGGCATCACTGTCTCAGTCATTTTTTGCTTCAGTTGATCATTCCATCTGTTGTGAATACTATTTTTATTGACCAAATCATTTATACGTCTGCTTAAGTTCCTTTCTTTAGCGATTAAATTTGCTCAAGTGCTCAAGGGTCTGCTTGCAAACATGGTGGTAGCATTGATATGTCTGATCTTGTTGCCTCTATTGAACATTTCACATCTTGCTTGATTTACACTTTTCCCCTTAACTCCATGCCGCAGTCTTCAAGTTCCTCAGACACCTTTTGTGACAGAACATCTAAAACTTTAATGTTGCAGAACGTGTCAACAAAACTTTGCCTTTGACTAGAGAAGCACGAGATCCAATAAGGGAAGAATTCTTCTCTGGTGAAAGTTAATGTCGCTTAATTTGAACAACTTTCGGTACTTGCCAGTGTTTGTGTCTAGAATGACCCTCTCTCCGATTGTCATAAAATAAGATATACAGTAGCAACGACTGCAATATCGATGTTTCCAGAATGGAACGGTTGATATTTATGTATTGGTTGTAATTCCATAAAGCATGCATTGCATGCAGGACGACTTTCGGGTCTGCTTTTCTTAGCTGCTACGAAGATCTGGAACTAATACAAAATCTCTTTTAGTGACAAGGATGCATTCTTGCCGATAGCAATAGTATTCAAGAAGGTATCCAACCAGTTTGTTGAACTCCAGTTTGCCGAATCCAGTTGTTTACTGAAATCATTAAATCCCAGTTTGTAGAAACTCAGTTTGCCGAAACCCAAAATGTCCAATTTAACAAAGTTTTCAGTCACTGCCATGGGGACAATTTCAATATTTTCGACCTATTTACGACCTAGTATGGAAGAGATATGGGATATCCCTATTAAATTGACGGGGACACTTAATGAGTTTGCCAAATGATCAATTTAACACAGTTTTCAATCACTGCCATGGGGACAATTTCAATATTTTCGGTTAGTATTTTTTAAATAGGGATACCCCTATTCAAGGGTCACACATAATGTTATTAATTAAGGGGCAATTTTTTGTTTCTGAAAGTGTCCCCTCATAGGGGTTCTGCTGTACTATTAAAATCGATGGATTAGGCCTACGGCTCAGAAAGGCAGTAATTCATGGCATATTAAAACTCACACTTAATACATAATACAAAATTTGTCAACGTTGTGCAACAATAGTCAAATTCGTAGTCCAGGGACGTTTTCTTGTCTACAACAACCAATATTTCTAATGCACAACGATCGTGAAGCAGCTCCGTTACTGCAATCGAGTGATTCTTAAATTACTCGGACCAGGATGTTGCGAACCATCATGAAATCCTAGTTTACCAAAACTCAGTTTTCCGAAGCCTAGTCCAAATCCCTGTGTACATACTGTGTATTTGAAAGGAAGGAGCTTCATTTGTGTACAAATTAAAAGGAAAAATATTGGAAGACAACAAAGCTGGACAAAAACACACTTGAAAGCATGGTTATCAGTTAAAATTAGAAATAAAATGAAATGAAATTAAGGATAAGCATTGTATCCTTCTAAAATACTCCCTCTGCAAACCCTATCAGGATTGTTGTGCCAGGTCCCTAGTCGGCCCCTTAAATAAGACCCCCGACAAATTTTTGGAGCCACAATTGGCATGTGTGTATAATTGTAGATTATTATTAATTTGTTTATTTCCTTTATTATTATTTAAAAAAAAATAAATTTATGTATTTATCATAGGTATGCTAATAAACATTTTAACTGCGATGCCTATTAAATTGTTCCTGTATGCAAAGCATGCTTTAACGAATAACAACCATAGCATAGCAATCATTCGTTCCCTTTCTCGAGACATCGATATTACAGGCAATTACACCCCAGCTTTCTTTCGTAAAGGAAAATGTAGCTTCTGTAATAATAAACTGGGTTTGTGGAAACTTTCAGCAACTTCGGAGTTTTAGATGTTCTGTCACAAACGTTGTCTGAAGAACAAGAGTATGTCTCACTTCTGCTTGGAGTTAAGGAGAAAAGTGTAAATCAGGGAAGCAGGCTATTTATAATTTCGTCATTTTTATTGTTTATAAAATAATCGACATGAATACTAATATTTGTTTTAATATTCATGTTATTTTAATATATAGCCTTTATTTCTGAATAATATTTCTATTAATAACAATTGAGTGTCAGTTGACTAAACAAATAATGTTGGTTTAATTAGTCACATTGAAATGTAATGCAGCTTGTGGTTTATGAAAACGAAAAAAATACAATTCATTTTTCAAAATAAGTTTATAATAGTTAACATATATTTGTTCACAACATTTTAATAATACACAATAAAGATGGATAATGAATTATTGCAGTAAATTAATGGTTTTGATTTGATGTTTGACATAAAATAATAATAATAATAATAGACCTGATATTAATAGGAATAATAATAATAATAATAATAATAATAATAATAATATTATTATTATAATAAAAATAATAATAATAATGTTAATAATATTAATAATAATAATAATTATTAGTACCTATGCATGTAATGCAATAGGAACTATTGTAATCACTCCTCACATTTCTTTTGTTTTTTATTGTGTGTAGTATGTGCGTGTGTTTGTAGACATTATGCGAATGCGCATGCGTCAAAGAAAAGTTTTCCGACATTTTGTTTTACATCGCGATACAGAGTTCATTCAGGGCTCACGCTAACCGATCGGCAAGTCGGCATGGATGAAACTATTTTGGTTTTACGGCAATAGTATTTTGAAGGCCTAAAATAAAACAAAAAGGTTTTAATACTTGCTGAAATACATCGTTTTTTTTATTTAGATCTCCATTTTTCACTAACTCCATGCGACATTTTTTTTCTGTTGTATGAGTAGTCCATAGAGCTATTAAACAATTGGAGTGCTGACAAGATGGCGCAGCAATGCAGAGTTATGTATGTGTACCATCCAAAGATGGCCGTCGTAGTAAAGCGCCCCCTTCAGGCTTAGTATACATATTATTACATTAAAGCCCTCTGACTGACTATTATTTCATTAATGATAATGAGTAATGGTAATAACAAATTATTAAACTATTGTAGCTAAAACAAGGCCAAGTGGATCAGCATCTTATTCAAAAATAAAGTACCAAGGAATGAAAATTAAAATCGTGTACATTACACCGAAACACCGCAACGCTCGAAAATACGGGTAGCTAGCTGTACTGAACCCTCTGAGTAAATTGAGGGCGCAATTGCAAACGATGGTGCTTAGCGAAATTTGATTGGCTAAATCTATGGCAGCCATCTTGGATGGTACACACACACACACAGATGTAATGAAACTGTATTTTTTGTCGCTCCCTAGGAAAATTCAGGAGCGCTATGACTGCTCTCCTCGCATCATTTTGAGGAGCGCGGAGGAGCGCCGGCGCGATCGCGCGCCTTTTAAATCAAGGTCTGGATAATATCGTGTTATCGTCTAATACATTTGTAAAATTTAAGAATGCACCGCGTGGGTCGCTTTCTTTGTTATGAGGTAGTAGTATACGTAGCAGAGTGACGGCAGCAATCTAAGCCTAGACTAGTGCCTAGATAGTATACGTTCTTGATCATCGTAATGAAAACTTCGGGTGGGCCCTACAGGTGTGAACGATCGGACCCAAGATAGCTTCAAATATAATTGTAGGCCGAGCATAGAGAAAATATTAAGTATAAATATTAAGTATTGGCTTATTTTTATTGTAAGAACGAAAGTGATGTCAATAAATAATGTTTGTAAAGGGTCCCGGTTGTCGCAGGTTAATAAAATTTAGTTCAGACGAAAGTAGAAAGCTGTATCTTTCATTCGGTACACGAATTAACCGTGTCCGGTCATGTCCGGTCGAGATATTAAGATCATAATGTGGCCCAAAATCTGTTCGTTCGGCCTTTGTAGCGCGCTCATGTGTAAGCCTAGGACTACGCTTAGTATCATTTGTAGTTTACGTCCAAATTACAAATGAGATTTGAAGTTGTCTTCTTTGCTTGTCATTATTCTAAATATTTGAAAAGTAAATCAATTACCCTAACAGTATTAACTCACCATTCATCATACTCACTATCTGATCAAAATTATGTACATTCATCACTTCACTAAAATTTCATCTGTGCATGATCCAGGATACAAACAAATATTACACTTACGGTACCGTCAAGTCTCACCTGTGTATTTATTACCAAATTAAATTTCTACTATTTACATAAAGCCCATCCAACAATTTATGACAGTTCCTTCATTTTTTTAAATTTTGCCACTTTCATTCTTTTAACATACACTTAAAAAAAAACATTGGTTTTTATCCAACATTTACAACTATACAGCAGTTGCTTTAAAGCATTAAAAAATTTGGTCTCCAGGTCTTTTGCCAATAAAATGACATGCTTTGCATTATGTGACGAGTCATTGTTGATGCAATAGCCCTTCACCCCTCCAATAATAGCATCGTCTTCCAAAAGTTTACTTGCCGGTCAACTACTAGGCTGCGTACAGGCCCTAGTCTATCAGCAAGTTGTTGGCCTACATGTATATGGCAGGCTCTACACTAGGCCTACTAACTTTTATTATTAATGAATTTGAGAATGTTAATATTGCCTAGGGCCTTAATTGTGTTCTGGTACTGGCCATCACGAATTATTCGCCATCACGACAGGTACCAGTGGTAAGCTAAGGCCTAGTATTCACTAAAACTAACATAGCTAGGCCTAGGCCTTTTAAATTAAATATCAAAGATCAAGAAGATCGTGTAGCCTCCTCCTAGGTCGATCCTTGGCTATTTCTAGATCTACTCCCGGTCTAGGCCTACCTAGCCTGCAAGAATTAGGCCCATATCGGCCACTACCTATAGCGGCCGCCCTCCAGAACGGCCGCCAATGCGTGTATATGTATGGAACGCCGATGACGCATTCACAATGCAGTACATTGTAGTTAAATGGTTTGGAATAGGCCTAGGTCAAGTAGGTTTGGCATAGGCCTATGTCAAGTCGGTTTAGAATGGTGTAGGACCGGTTCGGCCGTGAACAGGTTCGGCCGAGATATATTTGTATGGAACACCAAGTAGGCGCAAGCTATTGCTGCTACAGACTCAGTATCCATTATTTCGTGTTTCATTGTTAGGTATTTTTATGTTGCCACGTAATGAATGTGGCATTATTATGCTGCCATTAGTTTGCCAAAACAACAGTGGATTTTATTAGGTTTTGTGTAAGTCCCGTATCAGTTAATAATTAATGATTTAGATGGCATATATTTCGCCCTGTAGGCTAAAAATAATACACTTGCACACTCTCTTCAAAACACACATGCCAATTATAACATCACCATTTAATTGGTTTTCTATTTTTCCTGTTGCCTCCAGTTCCTATAGGCCTAATTAAGGCCTAGACCTAAATCGATATTTCAATCACGACAATCTCGCTCGTGATACGTTGCTATGTTATGATTGTAAGAGCTATCGACGCATGCGCGTTTGCCGATTTCACCTTATCTCGTTGTCAAGTATGTTACGTATCGGTGAGATAATTACGATCGCAGCGAGGAGGTCTGTACCTTTGATCTTTGCTCGATGTTACTCCTTCTGTTCTATTTTGTCTGTGGTCCTAGTAGGCCACTGCCACCACCCCCACTCCTGATATCGTTCCGAACTACTGTAAAATTAAATTCTGTGTACCTAGCTAGGCCCTATGCCTACGAAATTTTTTCAAAGAAATTTGCTAAAAATATTACTATTTTGAGCCATAAAGACTCCCCCTGTATTTTTCAACCTCCACACAAATATAATATATATATATATATATATATATATATATATTGAGATCCAGCGGGCCGTCACTGATGCACGGTAGAGATTGCATCTTTAGATCTCCGATCTTGTTCACAAATTCACGGACTAGTGCTGTCTCGTAAGAATTTTGTAGGACGCGTTAAGAGTGACAAAATATTCTCTGTATCTACTGGAACCGAGCCACATAGCTTGTATTCCACTATTTGCATTCACACCTGGGCTGTGTATATATATTGCCTTGGTTTGGCTCTGTAATCATTGGTGGTCGTGGGACTGGTTTGGGCCCTACTTAAGCTGGTCGAACGTTTCGTTTGGGTCTATACCCTAGCTGCACTGATGAGGCCTGAAAGGCCGAAACGGATCCGTCTGCAGATATTGGGATTCCTTCCAGTGGATACTTAGTTTATTTTGTCATTCAGATCGGATTTTCTCTACTGTTCAGTTTTAATTTTAAATAGTTTTGCATTATGTGGCCGTTTGCTGTTTTATGGGTTTATCCCATTTGCCTTTCAAAATTTATATATATATATATTATTTACGTATATATATGTATATATATATATAGTATGTGTATTTATTTATTATTTAGATTTATATATATATTATTTATATATATATATACATATATATATATATAGACGTATGCATATATATACATGTATACGTATATATACATGTATATATATATATATATACGTGTATATATATATATGTATATATATATGTACGTATATATATATATACATACGTATATATATACGCGTATATATATTTATATATATATATAGGGCCTATATACTTCTTAAGTCATGTATCATGCATAGGAACGTTGACGCCTGCAAGGCTTTCGTTATTGTTATTATTATTGTTATGACCTACATAATTCATTGTGTATTGTATTTAATTATTAATTTTTACTAATAAAAAAATGTTTAATTTTAACTATTATGTTTAAAAAATAATAGGCCTACATTTGATCACATAATTTACAAAAAATATGAAAAGAATGGATATTAAATTATTTAATAATATAAATTAAAGATTTAATTTCTATTCTTTGTTTTGCATAATTAAGCCCACATTATGAAATATATGTATTTATTAAACGAATTTGGTTTCGAATTGTTTTATTTTTTAATTTACCAATTTGTATATGGTCCTACTAATATTTTATATAACATTAACAGCTTATGTAACAAAGTAAAGACTTCCTAGGCAACCTTAATGGGTTCATTGAACGCTGGCATAGAAGGTTGTAGACCGCACAAAACACACGCTGTATATAGTCTTCAACGTATCCAGGCTAAAGAGACAAAGAATAGGTTGAAGAAAAAGTTAAATAAAAAATGATTTCTTAGGGTAGCTTTGCAAATTAACTCTAAAAAATTATAGACAACAGTTACATGCGAAAGAGTTTTGTTTACTTTTACGATGTTTATATATCGTCGCGAGGGTGCTGTATATTTACAATTCAAAGTCATATAATTACTAGAATTCTATACGGTATCTCAGTGAATACAGCATCTATAAAAGCTATTCCTATAAAATACCAAAATATACTTGATAAATTTTATTATTAAATTAGTTTATTTCTATAAAATTGAATACATATTTTCACAAAATTTTGCGGCCATTGTTGCTATGGACTATCCTAAAAAAGTTCATGAAGTAGCTGCATGGAACGTGCACGCGTCCTATTGTAATAAAAATCGCGTTCTAAACACTTAAGCCTGGTTCTCACGAGAGCCGTAGTATCCAAATCGGGAGCTAACCGTTAGCTCTAACCGTTAGCACCTGTGTGAGAATGCCCGATTGGTTAGCGCTAACCGTTACCTGTGTCCGGATACCGCTAACAGTAAGCAAGCGCTTTCGGTTAGCACGTTGAGCACGTTTCTATCATCAACCAATCACACGTACGCGTTTACAATTTCCAGTTTCTTATTGGCCAGTTATTCGATCATCATATTCTTGGTATCGGGATATTCTCGTATGGACGCACGGCAGCTAACGGTTAGCAGGATCCGGATCCTGCTAACCGTTAGTTGCCATGTGAGAACATAGCCTTAAGCCTGGTTCTCACGAGATCCCTTGTATCCTGATCGGGAGCTATCCGTTAGCGCTAACCGTTAGCACCTGCGTGAGAATGCCCAATTGGTTAGCGCTAACCATTATCGGTATCTGGATACCGCTAACGGTTAGCAAGCGCTATCGGTTAGCAAGTTGAGCGCGTTTCTATCATCAACCAATCACACATATGCGTTTACAATTTCTAGTTTCTTATTGACCAGTGATCATCATATTTTTGGTATCCGGATCGGGATATAGCAGGATCCGGATCGTGCTAACCGTTAGCAGCCGTGTGAGGACATAGCCAATATGTCGTGATTATGTATGCAATGAAACAGCCGTGAATAGTAAATGGATGACAATTCAAAGCCAATGTGGTGTTTCTCGAAAACCTACCAACAAATGGCATAAGTTGAAAAAGCTCCTCAGAGCAATGGCGATTGAAATAATGATAGAGTAAACCGAGACATGCAACATTATGCCAATGAGCCAAAGGTTCCAACCTACAACCAAGCTCTGGTCCGATCAGATGGATAACTCGACGTTGGATTTTCTCAAGAAAAGATAACAGGCGGGAGCTCCAGACCAAAACACGCGAGTCGAGTGGCCGAGCGGTAAGGCAGTGGCGCCGCTAGCTACAGCCTAACATCGGCGCTGGTTCCAGCCGCTCCTCGCCCATGGTTCGGTTGGTAGAACCAAGTCTTCTCGGATAAGGACTTAAAATGTAGGTCCAGTGTATACATCTGGCTTGTGTGCATTTTAAATAACCCATTGCATCTTTCGGAAGAGTACCCCAATGTTATGGTTCATTTCAGCCCCAGAATGATGTGAACATGTATCTACCAAGAAGCGCCTCTTTACGGCAGCTAGGTAGTCACGAACTATGCCCATACGCAATTCAGCACAATGACGCTGCAAGTTATGGGTTATTCTCCTACCTCTACCACCTCTACCAAACATGGGAACAGTACTCTAAACAGGGTCTGATGGTTGATTTGTACAAATGAAATACTGCCTCAGGTGTAAGGAATCTGCTGGCCCGGTACGATGTGATGTGTTTCTAGCTATGCATTCAATGTGATTCCTCCAATTCAGAAGAGATGTTTAGCCCTAGCAATCTAATGCAAGAAAGAACATCCAGCTGAGAGGAGGCCATCTCAATAGATGGAAATTCACGGTTTTTTGATCCGACTGATGGTAAGCAGTTGAGTCTTCCTGGGGTTGAATGTAACTCTCTAATGAGATCCCCAATCCAAAACTGTTTCCAAATCACAATTAAGAATGTTTGCATAGTGTTGTCTGTTATGTGCACTGAGATATGACACAGAAAGTGTTGTGTCATCAGCATAGATTAAAATGTTAGAAATAATATTGTCAGACAAGTCGTTAATGTAAATAATGAAAAGGATGGGGGCCAAGCAGGGAACCTTGAGGAACACCTGTTCAATCAGCAACCACCTCTCGCTCCTACATAGTTGAAACGGAGAGAGACCGAGTACGAAGGTACAGACACGATTGAATTCAATTGAACAAGGATGTGAGTGTTGAAAGAGGGGATGGAAGTAGTTAACAGAATGAAAGTGTTGATAATGAAATACCCAACAATAGGCAATGGTTAGAATGTAGAAACAAGAAGTGGTAGATTTTCAAAACTTCCAGTAAAATTAGATTTGTAAAGTTGACTGTTTAATGCTTACTAGTTTTGAGTTAGTTATAACATTATATAGAATGTTAAATTACAAGTTCAGTATGTTAAAACATATTAATCCAAAAGTTTTTGAGATAATGTTTAAAACTCAGAAAGAGGGAAGTAGTGAGATATCCCATGAGTCAATGTGCGTGACGTAGACACGCATGAGGTGGTGGTATAATATGCCATGTTGCCCGGTGGCATGATATTGTTTACTGAATAAATAGTTATTGTTTTGAAGATAAAGACGGTTCTCTGTGTACTACTGTACACAGAGAATGTGAGTGGAATCATCAGAGAGTAGACAACACCTTACAGTCTGTACATTATTTAATGTTATGAATAAACATGTTGCGTTGAGTTGTTATAATACTCAGGTAGTACATCTTTAATCATTGGGCCCACAGTTGTTATCAAGGTCTTCCCCAAGTGAGAAGATATTGACACATAAAATACAACAGTGGTGACATGGATGAGATCTAGGACAACAATTGTTCTCTTTGGGCTGCATCAGAAAACCATGCGACTCTAATCATACTTTATTATGCATGATATTGCTAATGCTACAGGCTAAGAAACCAAGTGCCTTTATTAGTGAAATACGTTACTAAAATGCCTAGTATACCTTCTGAAGACCTTCTGGTGGAAGTGGTTGGCGCATCGGTTGTGGCTTGGACTCTTAACCTTGAGGTCAGGGGTTCGGAACTCTCACTGTGCAAGTCGCTTGTGTCCTTGGGCAAAGCACTTTATCTCTACGTTTGTCTCTCTCTACCCAGGAGTATAAATGGGTACCCAGTGGTTTACTAATGGGGAGGAAAAAAAGGTGGCGTGGAAAGGAACTGGCCACTCTACCACACAATACCGAGGCTTAGTACAATGGGCTCACAGCTCATTCCCCTACGTTCAGTAATGAACACGGGACTACCTTTACCTTATCTTCTGAATAAACGGTAGATAAAACATAAGATGAACTAAGGTAATTATTTGCTTTTTTGTCTTATGCCAAGTATTTAAAGTTTGGGGCTGCATACAGAAGAAAAATGACTCGCTGTAAAAGTGCTAAATGTTAAACTGAATAATTAGCATAAAGAATGTGGCAGTATTATATACTTTAGTATAGAGAAGCCGGTACTTATACTTATTGTAAGTCAGTTCCCACAATGACCTACCATTTTAAAGCTTATAGTATGATTGTATTAAAATGTCAATTTTCTTTATGGTCACTGGTGCTGGTTTTTGGCATGACAAGTCCCATATAGCAAGCACAACATTTTGTTTTTTTAAATACAATATCAAGATAGTTTTTCAAAACAATTTTTATCTGTTCAAACATTTTCAGGAGTGGAAGTGGCATTGCTTGTGCCTATGTAGCTTCAGATATGTCTGTAACTCCTGCAGGACCAGGTCAGAAAGCTTGTCCACGATGCGGAGGTGCTGTCTACCCAGCTGAGGAAGCTGTAGGTGCTGGCGGAGTAAGTGATTGTTTCAATAAACTTAAGTTACCTGATGCTGGTACAGGAATATGCTCAAGGGATTCTTCATTTTCACTTATCTTAATTTTTCTAACTCTCGAGGATGTGCTCGTTTCGCTTGCTTACCCTAGTACGCAGAGTTCTCACCACGCTGGTCGGTATCCAGCACTTAACATTTCCAAACAGTATTTTTGGCTGCTGGCCACCACTGTTTTTGCATTTGATAGGCTAACAAAAATAGGCTAACAAAATACTTTTGTTACACGACTATTAGAGTTGGGAGTTGTTGGTTAACAACTCATTGGCTATAGACAGTGGACATGCTTGCTACATTAGATAAGACAAATTATATCGGTCCATTACGTATGTGAAACACAGGTGAGCACTAAATTACTAAGGAGAGCAGTTGCCTCCCACTCAAATAAACTCTCACACCAGAGCCTCATTTGGAATAAACCCTTCAGGATGCGGAATATCGCGTTTTTTGGCGTCAGCTGTGTATAACCACACCTATTTTAATCTCCAAACTGTTTCCAAAATTTATGTTTTTATCTAGTTTGAAACATTGACATTATATTCAAAACTTTAAAATAAAGAAATTTCAACTTAAAAATACTTGTATTCTCTAGGAAAACCCTCATCAAAACATGGTATTACCTAGGGAAATCCCCATTTTTTTCTAGGGTTGCCATAGTGCGAGTTAGCGAGTCATCCAGCGAGGCATGCAATTCATGCGAGCCATGAAGGTAATTCTTGCAGGACGTGTACTAACAGTGCGAGTCATGCGACACACACAAAAGTCCACAATAATAAACACTTTGCCTGGATGAAGTAGGAAATTAGCGGGAAAAAAGTAAAGGAAAATTAATTTTTGGTTTTTCTGAATCAGTATATCATATAGTGTCTCAGAAAAAAAATCCCCATTCTTAGAGCTTGGGCAATTTTTTTTATAGCACTTTAAAATTTTGACATAAAATATCCTATTTTGGGCTAATTAAGATGGGGGTAAGGGAAATAAATGTATGTTTTTAGTCATTTTTACATATGCTATGTATATCAAATGTAACAAGGACTTGGCTAAATAGTTACTCCTCAATCTCGTTAAAAAATTTAATCAGAATAATGACGTCATCACAAAAAATTCCAAGATGGCTGCCATTGTGGCGGTAAAACTCTTTTAAAATGTAAATTTATCTTTATTATTATCAGAGCAATTTCAAAACAATATATATCCATACACACACACACACACCTGTCTCTTATACACATCTAGATGTGTATAAGAGACAGGTATATATATGTATATATGTTTTTTTTTTATTCCTGTATATATAATATTGTATTGGGATTATATTGTACTTTGATAACAACAAAATTATTTTTACATTAAAAACATAGTTTTTACCACCTTAATGGACGCCATCTTGGAATTTATCATGATGACGTCATCATTCCGATCAAATTTTTAAATGATAGTGATGAGTAACTATTTAGCCAAGTTGTTGTTACATTTCATATCCACAGTTTATGTAAAAGTGACCAAAAACATAAATTTATTTCCCCTACCCCATCTTAAATAGTTTAAAATAGGGTATTTTAGTTCAAAATTTCAAAGTGCAGTAAAAAAATTGCCCAAGCCTTAGGCATGGGGATTTTTTTTTCTGAGACACTATAGGGTATGCTGATTCAGAAAAACCAAAAATTAATTTTCCTTTACTTTTTTCTCACTAAAGTTCATTTCAGCAGTTTTACAACCAGACTACTTGTGTAATTTATAAAACAATTAGAATAATGATAATAACTACTTTTAACATATTTTTTTGGTTATGACTATGTAATAGGCTATGTAATATTCATTTCACTCACGCTGCCCATTCACCCCATGCATAGAGGGAGAACCTTATTTATTTTTCACAAAATAAACATAACTAGCAAATCGTAGTAAAGCGTTTGGGTGGTATATTAAACTTTCTGCAGCAAGATTCTTGGCAACAAATTCCAACCAATCACGGAGCAGAAAAAAATTTACTGCAGTGAGTTTCAGTTACCGCTGCGAGTTTAGCGTCCTCCATGCATATTTTGACCAATCAGAGGCCAGAGAACTAGCTGCAGTAAATTTCTAATTGAACTGCAGTTCAGGAACCGAATACTGAGCGATATTGCACTCCATAGACGTCTGTGTATTTTCTGCATTAAATTTCCGACCGTGTGGGTTTCAACAACCATTTCAGTTTATTCAAACTTAAATATTAATTTAATATACTAGAATATAGTGAGCATATTTATTTATCTATTGTTCAATCAATAACAAAAGCCGATATTGACTCAAAATATTCTAGGCTTAACTAGTCATTATTACTACTCAGTACTGACGACCTGCTACTCCAGCGAATCATGCAACAAAATAAATCACGCACACTGTAAACAGAACCCAGAACCACGTGATACAAAGTTAACGCATGGGGAGATAACATATGCCATTCTACAGTTAAATTAAAGTAGAAGTAAGTATTACAACTTCAAGAAAACTCATGTCTTATAGTACACATTATTTTCACAAATTTTTATTCTGAAATTATAACAGTGAACACTGCATAGCAGTATCATTCTTTCTATAACATTACTAGCCTCCCAGCAACAAGATGCCGTGCAGCGAGTTTACAACCATGTGCGTTTTGTGACGATGTTCGTGAAGCTGCTCACGTGACTTCAAGGAAAAATTGTTTGTCATCGAAGTGGGTTCAAACACGTTTATTAATGAACGTAATGTGAAAATATTTATTTAAGCAACCCAAACCATTGCTTGAATGTTGTAGGAATCCTTGTCGCACTGTGAGTGAGCATAATTACAATACCAAGCCAGCAAATCTAGACTAATTAATTGGGGTAGCCTGGACCTAACCTGACGATTTTCGCCTTCGTAGTTCGCGATCTAGAATTTTTTAGGAGCAGGTTCATGAAAGGTGTATAGGCTGCACCCTGAATTTCATGGTGTAAATCGCGTATAAAATTTGCGGCTTTATACACCGGAATATATTGTAGCTTCAGTTGCAAAATTTGATAGATTTTGATTATGTACAAAGTTTCAAAATACAATTTTTGGTATTAATTTTTGTTTTAGTTGCCTGGTAAATCAAGGAGCGTGGTTGTTGCTCTCCTGAAAGCATGTTCAGGAGCGTGATCGCTCTCACGCTCCTTAAAAATGATGGACTGATTATATCAATTAACGTCTCCGTGGTATGTTAATTTGAAACCCTACTTCTGACGTAGGCTTATTATTGTTGCTCTATATTGAGCAACACACGATCGAATCAGGGTTGCCATTTGGCCTTTTTGACGGCCAGATTTCTCAAATCTGGCCGTATAAAATTTTGCCTGGCCGAAAGGTCAGTGATATCGTGTTATCGTCTAAGACATTTTAATAATGTGTGTAAAATTTAATGAATGCACCGCATGGGTCGCTTTCTTTGTTATGCGGTAGTAGTATACATGGCAGAGTGACGGCAGCAATCTAAGCCTAGCCTAGGGCCTAGATAGGGTAACATTTATTTTGACCATGATGACGTCATTAAAATGTAAGAGAATTGTCTTAGCTATAACATACTCAAAGTTGGAAGACGATCGACCAAGGATAAGCGAGATATGCTCAAATGCGTATTTTCAAAAATGACGTCATCGGTATAATTCAGTTTTATTGAATTCAGATGGCAATATGATGACGTCACAATGTCCGATCAGCCATTATGATCTATAACTCATGTGCTTTCAGAATATGTAATAAAAATTGGGGGTCACATCCTATGGAGCTATAACTGAATAAATATAGGCCTGATTTTAGCATAATTATTTTCACTGTATATCAGCACAAAAGCTCGCAAACATCCTTATGTTTGATGTTGACATTGCTATTGTCCATAAGATGACCGTAAGAATGGAAATTTGTGAAAACAATGTCAGGAACCCAAAACATGTAAAAAAAAAAAAAAAATCAGCTTCCGTACCTGCTGCGTGCGTAAAAATGCGCGCGCGTAGTGGAAAATTTAGGAAAATGTTGAAATGCTCAGAATGGCCTAAAACGTGCTCTAATTTAGTCAAAAAGTGATTTCGAGTATTTTGAAATTTTGACGCACGCGTACACGTGCGTTATGAAGCGCACACGTAAAATTAGGGTATATTACATTCAACATTAAATGGAAGTTAATGCCCACTTAATACGATTTCGAAATTGCAATTGGTGAGGCTGATGTGATCGATAATGTAAAAACGCAAAATTGCGCGTAGATGACGTCACGCATGACTGAGCGCGTTGAAAAGCTTACTGTGACTCTTCCAGACCGAGCCAAATTGATCAATGAAGGACCGTGTGTGTAGCTCGTAGCAATTTTGAGATATCGTGCGAACAAAAGGGGGAGAAAGAAAAAAAATAAGAGGATGATGATCCTGACAAAAACAAGAGGTGATCCGCTCGAGAAGCGGATCACCAATAAATAGTTTAATTAAGTTATTATTGCGTACTTGAATATATAGGCACTGCTGTTTTTTTTTTTATGTAGAGCGCCATATAAATGCTTGATGTGATCACTCGGATTTGCCATATTAATATTTGATAACAGGCCCTTAAAATTACTGCTAGAAAATGACTAAAATTTAATAAATTTAAATCAAATATAATTAAAGAGCAAATTTAATAATGTAGCTGAGGGCATTTAATTTATGGTGTTAAATTAATTATAAGAACAACAGTAAAAAATTAACATTGTTCTGTGTATACTATTTAATTTCTTCAATTTCAAACAAATGACGCTGATTTTCTTGTAATTTTTGTATTTTAAATGAATATTATATGCCCACTATTGTCTTCTAATTGGATTAAAATCTGGCCGAATTTTGGCCGATATTGAAAAAAAAGTTTGGCCGAATTTTGCCATGAGATGGCGTGTGTTTTGCCGTGAAGCCTGTAGACTATCTGGCAACCTTGGATCGAATTGGGTCGCATGAACCACAGAGGTTTGTTGTTCGTAAATATTGTATGTGTTAAATTATAATTACTATTTGTTAATTAACATAATTTAATTTGGTATTTATTTCAATCATTAAATATATTACTGAATCACTGTGTCAACTTTTCCAAAACAGTGATAGAGTTGGAAATATACCTAATTGTTTTCTTTTTACTCTACTAACGTCATGAAAACATACGACTTGAGCGAGGTTGTCTATTCTGCTCTCTGCATCCACCCCAACCCATCAGTACTTAAAGTACAGTAGAGTGGCACGTGCTCACTGCATAGAACAGCATGGTCTTTCTCTCAAATCAACTGTCAATGTTGTTTTGAATAGTGACGATGTGGGAAAATACTGTATGTTTGAATATAAAATTAACAATACTGTATTTTTTTTTTTGACTCACTGTATTTATGATGAAAAAATATCTTTCAAGAAATACATGCATATTATTCTATGCAAAATGATGGATGAGGATTCAGGTTGTTTACTTCTTGCTCCATTCTCCGTAGGGTGTATCACGTGGTCTCTGCACAAACGTGGTCTTTCTCTTTGATGTTTTTCACGCTCGATCATATCGGGGCTTAACATGACTAAAACGGTTTGGAAGTTTGTGTTGTTAATAACAATGTGGGTAAATGTATTTGAATATAATATAAATTGTATTCACTTTTTTGATGATTGAATATCGTACAATATACAGGCTTTAAGGCCTAGAAGAATATCTTTTTTATTTTGTGGTTAATGATTTTTATTTAGCATGGAAGTTCCATATTGAGGCATAGCCTGGATAAGTTGTCAAGTGTGGTCTTTCAATTTATGCGAGTAGTAGAGTAAAAGAATACACATATTTCCAGCTCATAATATCACTTGCATGTTGTGATCGTGGTGTTGCATGTATAAATGGTTGAGGTTTGGTTGTTAAACACCTTACTTCTTCGTATTCTGATGTTTAAGTATAATTTTAGAAGTGTATTTTAAGTGTTTGTCGTACAGATACCCTTTATTTCCAATGGAGACAGAATTTTGTGTATATATCTCAAATAATTACACTTAACTACAGTACATTGAAAAGCTCAAAGTTTCTCAAAATGGTAATTCAATTATAGCGAGTCACAATTATAAATGCATTACAAGCAATAGCCTCCAGTCCAGACATTTATCTATTTAGCATTATTATGTAAATAATATGAGACTGCAAAACAACTGACTACTAAGACACTGCTAGAGAATGCGAAAGTAGGCTTTAACCGTAAACATCAGCATGTGCTTGCGAGACAGCTACTCTGGTGGAAAACGACTGTAAAAGTCATTATTTTTCCCTCAAGGTGAAATATGGAATGATATTCACTTCGGGAGATTGAGACTTTGATGTTGATAGGCATCGAATCCCAGACGTTTATTGAGTACCATTTTTTTTACATTATGTCTACAGACTTTGAAATAAGCATAATTATAATAGATACCTGAGCACACTCAGAGAGTGTATACCTCTGCCCACATTATAATTCATCTGTATAAAATTCCCATGCATTTTTCCCTTAGGGGGAAAAAATTAAAGAATGAAAACAGAATCTCAACCTCCACTGGGATTCGAACCCAGGAGCTGTCGCTACAAAGCAAACGTCATAACCAACCAGACCACAAATGCGTGTTTACTTATGTGCCATCCTGTAGACGTTTAGATCCTTTAATAATTGTTCCTTGGACCATTTTAGAAATTTTCCTTCAGATCCATTATTTAGTTTTTGAGCTAGTCCTGGAACGTTCCATTTTAAGGGTCCCCATATTTATATCGTACACCTGAACATCACAGAAATAGCATACTTTTTTCCTTGGCTATGATGAACCCTTCCAGAAAGGTTTCAGATGCATTTATATATGTTTTTTTAGATATCTGGTCTGGAATGTTCCCTTTTAAGGGACCGCATATTCACACCCTACTCCATATCTTCTCCAAAATTTAATAATTTCTTTATTTGGATTGTGACAACAATTCTAGAGTTTTTGTTCCGATCCATTGATTATTTTTGAGATATTTACATGTAGGTCTGCACCCAAGTCTGAATCAGAGGGGGACAAAAATACACATGGATCTCAACAATCAATATTAGCAAATTCGGCCAGTAAACCAACAGTTAAACCAAGATAGTATTCAAGATCTGCTGTCCCTGGCAAGTTATCAATCTACTTGGAATACTTTTTGCAGAAACACTATGCTGTAAGGAGGAAGCGGATTGATGATTGATGATGATCTGAATCATCACCAAAATTTAATCATTATTCCTTCTCTTTTAGAAAGTTTCATTCAGATCAGTTCAATAGTTTTTGAGAAACCTGGTCTGAAATGTTTCTATTTTAGTTGTCCTCATATCCACACCCTACTCCGGTTCGTCAGCAGAATTTAATTATTTTTTCCTCGGACCATGACAAACCATTCTAAAACGTTGCATTCAGATCTATTGATCAGTTTTGAGATAATCAGGTCTGGGACGTAAGCAATTTAAGACTCGACAAATTTATACCCAAATCTGGATCGTCACCAAAAGTTGATGTGAATTTAATGATTTGATATCAATATCTTTTAATATTATTTTAATTTTATTCTGTTTTCACATATACGATGCAGTAGCAAGGTAGGGGAGGCTTTTTTCTAAGTGGTTAAAATACTAATAATGACCATTAAGTTTTTTGGCCAATGGACTACTTTTTTGACATAGCGGTTACGGTTTTGCTTTACAACCTTGAAGTAAGAGGTTCAATATTTCGCTTGTGTCCTTGTCTTGGGGACAAGGCACATAACCTACTGTCGTTTCTCTTCAGCACAGGAGTACTGTATGTGGGTACCAGGTACACGTAAGCTCAAACACAAAATGTGCTGATTGCAGTTCCAATATTATTGAATCTCTCCAGGGAGCTGAGTATGTGTTCCATTTGTGCTTGATCCAGTTACTGGGGGTAGTAATGTGAATCGCTTAGAGCCCTTGGTATAAAGAGCTGTTATTTATTACTTTTCTTTTTTTTTACCTCTACACTATTATTATATGAAATTTATTTCATGCTTTGCTAGACTTGGCACAAGAAATGTTTCAGATGTTGCAACTGTAAGAAAGGCTTGGACTCAACAAACTGCTGTGATAGGGAAGGTGAAATATTCTGTAAAGGTAAGTACAATAAAGTATACAGTAATTGAATAAAACAGTTTTTTGAGAGTATAATAATTGCTACTTTTTATATTATGTTTTTATAGTAGGTTGTATATATTTTTGTGTCTACTGCCCTTTTGGGTACCAGTTGACACTGGAAATTTTCTTGTAAAAGTAAATCCGTTGGAGGTACAAGCAATAAATAAAAGTGAACAAAATAAGCCTATGAGATATGATGCCATATGCCTAGATAAGACATTTCCCTAAAAGAAATAAATTAAACAATCTGTTATGTGTACAATTATTAAAGTGAATTGCCAACACTTCTTCCAGATTCTTTGTCCTGTTTATGTTACCTAATGTTATTAGTGTTTGTTTGCATGTTTATGTTATTGTTTTGTGTTATTGTCTTTTGCATTTGGATGTGTTGTGTTATTGTTGTCATCTCATGTAAGTTTGGGAAGCAGTGCTCTAGAATACAACAAAATAGAAGACTGCATGAAATTTAAATGAAAGTTTAACACAGTAGTTGAAGGTATAACAACAATTGACAGAATATTAAAAATTGATTATTAAGTTTGCATTGAAATACGGATTTAGTTCGCATTCTCAAATTTCGTACTCCCTCTTCCCAGCCTACACCCCAGTAACTTAAAGATTTTCTTCTACATGTGAAAAATGTCAATAATGATAGTAATATTAATGATGGTAACACCACCAAAAATTAAAACAATAGACCCCTTGCAATGTTTACATTGGCCTATGTGAAACGCTGGTGGCGCCCTACCCTGGTAGGCAGAAGATTTACGAAGTTTTTGTGCCAGCTGTTGTCGGTGAAACAATTGTCGACTCATCAACTTGCGTGTGTTCTAACAAACTCCAAAAAATTTCAGCACCAGTTGTTTTTCCAAGCATGCACACCAGCCCAAGACAGTGTTCCTAATTCTGCATCAATAAAATACGGATGATAGCATATGAGCTGGGCATTTTCCCTAATGTCAGCCGATTCATCGATTGCTTGCATAATGCAGTTGGTACGTCAAAGTTCTCATTTTATGGTTTTCGTAATTGCTTTGCCCAGTTTATCGATGCATACTTCTGTTGTTGTATTGTACATTTGCAATTGCTGTATCTTTTTTTTTTATCAATTTTTTCTTTTAGTTTGTCATCTTTATTGATAGCTGCCATCGTTGATGTTTTACATCAATTTCAGAGTTGGAGAAGGGTTTTCTTCTTCGTTAGAGTGCAACAGACACAGAGTGAGGCTTTAGTAGCTTTCTGAACAGATGTGATCTAATTATCTGTTGACTAGCCTCAAAGCCTTCTTTTGTTTTTTCTCAATTCTGTATCTTCATGAACCTTGCTTCCAATGCAAAAACCTTTCTAAAAGTTTTCCTTGTGTGTTGTATTGTGTCTTTTGATGCTTTACTCTTTTTTTGCAGACACATGGTGATTGCATTTGTTGAACTTGCTTTTCCTGTTGCTTCATTCAAAATACACACATAATTTTCAGTCTCTTTTAATTGCGGTTTCCAAATAAACGCTCCAATTTTTTTTTAAGGAGTAGCCATTTCGTATGATGAAGAATGACACCATTTCTTAAGTAATGGCATACAGTGGTTTAATCATCCAGACTAAATAATTCCTTTGGCCTAAATTTAGGATTTTGGCTAATCATCGCATGGCGCAATACACATTCCCACATACAAAAAAGATACATCAGAAGAGCTACCGAGAGATTGTATTAGACATGCTGTAGGGTTCACGCACGATCTATTTTGAAGTGTGATTGCAGCATAATACTCAATGACAAATGAGGGATACTATGACCATGGACCTTTCAATAAATGAGGTCCATGGGAAGGCAAACTATTTTAATAGGTTTGAATTTTGGTGCTCTGCTTTCTTATTGGTCTTTGCTAATCAGTGTTTAGGTAGAACAAGGTTCCCACAACAAATGCAGAATATATGTCAAAAGAAATGCGGACGTAGCAAAGTGTTCGAAAGTCGGCCGAAAATAGAGTTATCTCTAAAAATAGGCCAACAATTCTTGGGAAAAAATATTTATTTTCAAAGCAATATTGTGAGCTTTAAAATAATGACAGGCATAATGGTGCTGCACTTAATAATCCTAGTGATAGCACCATCTAGAGTGTATGTAAAGATAACCTTTGATTGCACAGGCCAGAATATCATTGTAGTTCATATCGTTTGATGAATAATAGAGTACAAAACAACACAAGCGGTTTGGCGCAGCAGGAACGGTTTGGTCTCCCAACCTCGAGGTAGACTTTCAAACCCTCGCTGTACATTTTGCTTCTGTCTTTCAGCAAGGCATTTATATGCATTGCTTCTCTCCACCCAGGAGTATAAATGGGTACCTGGTGGGTTTCCTGCTCCTGACTGATTACCAGCGGCAACACATAGCATGTAGACCCAATGACCAGGGAAAAGAACAGCGCTTTAAAACCTCAAGGAAGAGGTCCATTATAAAATACCTATACCAGTACACAGATATGATATAGGAGCTGTATTAGTCCAATTATTTACATCAAATAAACTTGATTATAATAAAGGAAATAAGACGTATGTAGCACCTTAGACAATTATAGTTTTATTTTTTTAAATGCTTAAAGACCCAGTGTCTGAAAATTTCCCCCCAAAATTTAAAAAAAAAAAAAATGTGCATATATACATTACTTTAATTTTCATAAACCAGTCATTTTTGGTTCCTATGCTTGCAAGCATAGGAACTTTCAAAATCCTGCTCGTGTGTATGTAGTATGTACGTTACTAGTATGTTACGCAGTTTTTTGTAAACAGGCAAACGTGACTTTCCAGACATCTATTTGTTTTGTGCGTCCGTACCCAAGCTAATCTGGTGTTGTGCACTATTTCATAGTTTTCTATTTTGACAAATATTAAACCCATACTAATACCCCCCCCTACTCTTGAAAAGACTAGTAAACTGTACTAGAAATTGCAAATTGCAAGTGAAGTGCTGCGAAGTACAACTGCATATAAATGTTCTTCGAACAAAATTATTTATGCGAGTCAATGATGAATAATAAAACTATAACAAATAATATGAGACACGACCCATTGTCTATATTAGAACACTTCTCATTGGGTAAAAAGTCGTAATTTTTCATTTTTGTCAAAAAGTGTCTATAGTGTGGTGAATTAT
>NW_022746391.1:49367-54225 GCF_011630105.1 Anneissia japonica
ATTTCTATGTATGTGGAAAATGTAGTTGATTACCAAAGGTTACAATTTTTATTTTGAAGACTGCATGGTCTAGGAAGTGTACATTTTTTTTATGGGGCAAGTTTCCAAGGGCGGGTTTTCTAGGGGCGAGTTGTCCCTTCAAGGCTAGGCCTATACCATCCTAGCTAGTCTAGGCCTAGAGTAGGATAAGGCTGGCGCGACATGCGGACATTAGTACGAGTAGGTTAGTCTACAAACGTCGCCTAAAGTAATTGGTTTTACCCGGCAGAACGAAAGAAGGGAACTCCGCTTTTCAGTCGTCTTAGGCAGTCGTTTTTTGACAAACAATGACCTTTCAGAGGTCAAATCGCTGTCAAGAATATGAATTGGCTGCTTCGCAGCAATGATAAGAGGAAAGCATTTACAAAATGTTGTCTACTTTCGTTGTCCAAACTGTCTTAAATGTGATGGATCGGACTCCAGGGACTTTCCTGGCTGGTATGGATATAAAAACTTTATCTGCACTCCAAAAACCTTAATTTTATACTACTGAAGTTTGGATAAGGTTCTACAGCAGACAGAATAGAATTGTGTTGTGTATGGAAGTGTTGTGGTTTCACAAAAACAAAACAAAATTGTTACCTCACTGGATACAGTAATCCTTTTGCAGCTTCGGATAATAGACTAACGTGTGTACAGTACAGTAGAGTGAAACCATTATTGGCTCAGTTCCGACCAAGTCAGGGAAATATTTAACGATGAAGAAAATAAAATTAATCCACCCGATCCATCCCGAAATAGGCAACAATACTAAATTTCCCAGTACTGTAAAGTTGCCTAGTAACATTTGAGTAAGAAACGCTCCGCAAGTAGGTTCCCACCACATTGGCACGATACTCCATTATTAGAATCAGACACATGGTCAGTCACCTAATTAGTTTGATTCTTTGTACGCCGCCTATTCCAATTCAAGAGCGTAAACGCGCTACTGCCGAGAAAAGATTGTTCGGTAAACTAGGCTACCATAAGATTATTTACTGCTTTGGTTTCCATTCCATGTTTGCTTTTTGGTTGTGCGTTGTACAAATGGGGCATGCTTTGGCCTTTCAATCCAGTGGAAGGCTGCTACAGGCCTGATTAACAGCGAACGTAACCATGGGGACGTGAACTTTTTATAGGCACTTTAATAGCTAATCACTTTATCAGTGAACGAAATCCCGCATGCTGAGGTTAGCATGCCATAAAAAAGTCAATTTTTGAACTATAATAATTTAAAAACTACTGAACGTAATTCATTATAATTTCGGATCCTGTATTTCACATATCTCCTCTCTAAATATTGAAAACGGCATTCAAAAATATTGTATAGTTTTCCCGTCATCGTAAAATAAGTGACGCTCCTTCATTTCATTCCCAGTTCCCACTTTCCACTAAACTCCGTGTGTTCGTATACAACGCTCCTTCGGCACCGCGTGAATTACGACCTTTGTAAACAACGTTTCTCTGCATGACGTTTTGAAAAAGCAGAATCCGGACATTGTGATTGGTCCTAACGCTCCCATGTGATCGTTTTCTGAGAGATCCGATCTTAAACTTTGTTGTCATCTTTGTTCAGAGAAAATCAATTCATTTATTGATATAGTACAGCGAGTTTAAAAAGTTCAATAATTTTTTTTGAGGTCTAAACTCAACCGAATCGTTTGTGAACAAGGAATGTATGAAAAAATATTTTATAGCTACTACGTGACGTTATTAAATTTGAGAAATAATTAATAATGAACGGCGGCTAGAGATATTAAAATGTGTCTTTCAATTGTGTGTGGCGGTCGGTGCTAGGCCCTTCGCCGCAAAGCGTAGACTTGGTACAGTGTAATTATACACCGCCTGAACATCGTAATTTCATCGGGTTATGAATCTTGTTACGATTCTCGTTCGATCGTGTTTTCAGGCCTAGGTTAGGTTGCGTTCTATTGCTAATTATATATGGTATGTGCACAACTGCGTTGAATTCTTATTTTAGCGACTGTAATGTTTATTTAATAACTTTACTTAAGTTAATGTTAATGTTTTAGGTTTGTCATTTTCGATGTTTTCTAAAGCGGTTCACGCTAGCTAGGGGTAGGCTTAGGCCTATGCCTTTCTATAGACTATATACTATCAATTAAAATATTAAAAAGGACCAATGCCTGTTATATGGCTAGTAACTAATTATTATATACTGCATATATATACATTTTCTACTAATAGGCCTACTAGGCTATATATATCCCTCGTTAGTTGCCATGTTACATCATCGAAAAACCAGTAGTGCAATATTTTACGAATGCCCGCACAGGAACCTTGGCCCTCGCAGAGATCTGGTTTCGTCATAAATACATGTTTTACGATTGATGATTAAAAAAAAAGGAGAAATAATGTAGTACCTACAAAATGACTGTCTCATCTATGCTTTGCATAGATCGAATCCGTTAAAAAGCTACTGAAATGTAAACAAACATAGTGCGGCTGGCTGGCCGGGTAATCGCTGAATAACTTCCGAGTATAGTATCAAGTTCTGGACAATAATTTCAATGTTGTAAGTATTAATTATGCTCTTCTATAATTGTAAATACATTTATGTGGTATTTGTGGTACACTAGCCTCCATGATAACGAGTCTTTTTTTGATGCAAGTATACCCCGTGTGTGTGTGTGTGTGTGTGTGTGAGAGACAAAGCATATAGTAGTAGGACTTGGCCTCAGCATACTACAACAGTAGCTTTGCTGGGCGAGCTCGGCCAAGGTTGTTTAGAAATTTTTTTGTGGGTTGTGGCCTGCCAACACTCGTGCTTATAGATTTTAGCAAGTTGAAAATGTACTGCTATTCGGGCAGATGGATGGACGAACATAAAAACAAAAACAAAACAAAACTAGAGATACTATGTTCAATAGAACATGAACCCAGTCATTTTTAAAGAAATAACCACTGTGACCTTTAAGCTCAACCTGTGTGAACACCCCATGTTTGGTAAGAGTCTCTCTAATGCAATTGGTTCAACCACTCCTCACTAGAAATCATAATGAAAACTTTTCTTCTATTTGCGACAAAAGCTCATTCAGGTAAATTTGACCTACATCTTATGCACGAACGCACTAACCGCAGAAAACTCGAAATTCGTAGCTGCTATTAGCCTTAAGCTCGTGACGTCATTCATAGACAGGGTAAAAACAGTTCAGAATACAAAATTGTAAAGAAAAAATGATTAATGGTTATTTAAGCAACCAGCATGGGACTTACATGGTAAAAGAAAGCTTAATTTATGAGTTACAATTGACCGTTCACCCCGAAGTTTAGTGACCTGTCGTTGCAGAGTTATGGTATAAAGAAGCAGGAAGTATACCAAAAAACACTCTAATTCTAACCTTTTTCCTACGAAATTCGCAGCTACGAAATTCGTAGCTGCTATTGCCCTTAAGCGCGTGACGTATTCATAGACAGGGTAAAAACAGTTCTGAATACAAAATTGTAAAGAAAAAATGATTAATGGTTATTTAAGCAACCAGCATGGGACTTACATGGTAAAAGAAAGCTTAATTTATGAGTTACAATTGACCGTTCACCCCGAAGTTTAGTGACCTGTCGTTGCAGAGTTATGGTAAAAAGAAGCAGGAAGTATACCAAAAAACACTAATTTTAACCTTTTTTCTATGCAAAAGCATAAGAGATAGTCAATTTTGAAAGAATAAATTAAATGATCACTCAATTCTGCATTAATTGTAAAAATATATAGATGATTATAAAGTTTAAAACATCTAGTTTCATAATCCAATCGCCCCAGATTGCCAAATGAAACCATTCAAGTTATATAGTCGATTTTGTGAGAAAAGGGGGTCCGGCCGGGTTTTGACTCATTTACTGTGTTAAAGTGTGTAGTGAACCGTTCAGTGAGCAGATGTCCTCAAGTTTTCATTATGATTTGATAATTTTCACTATAGTGACCCTTGTGATTTTTGACCTATAGGTGAAGAGTAGTTTTTCATGTTTAGAAGTTCCTAAGGATCATTCCTGGTAAATTCTAGCTCGATTGGGCTATTTTGAAAATTTTACCCTGATGACCCCTATGTAACCACTGGTTCCAGACAGGGGTGTAGGAGGTGTGATTGAATTCGGTTCAATCGTTGCCATTAGTAACATTTTGAACCTTTGACCTATGAACTTTGACATAAGGGGTGAAGAGTATTTTTTCGTGTTTAGAGGGTCCTAAGGATCATTCCTGGTAAACTTGAGCTCAATTGGGGTATTTTAAAAATTTAACCCCGATGACCCCTTTGTGCCCCCTGATCCCAGACTGGGGTGTAGGAGGTACACGATAAAGACCCTACCTTATGCCAATACATATGTGCCCAGGACAAGACTGTGCTATGTTATTTGTGACAGAAGTCTTATTTATTTTTTTAAATGACCCCTATGTGACCTTTGACCCCAAGCAGTGAACACCCCATATATGAGAGGTGTCACCGATTATACTGACCAGGTTTGGTTGAAATCGGCACAACCGTTTGGCACTAGTAGCGTTTTGAAATGTTGCCAGAAAAAAGAGAAAAACTGACTTTTTCTTCTTTCGTAAATTACATAAATTAGGCCTAGGGGCTTGGCCTAGGGGCTTAGCCTAGGCCTAAGCCTAGGCCTAGCGTATGGGTCCTACTAAATACCACACGGGACCACACGGGTGCAAAAATGATAAAAATATTACCACACGAGAGTAGAAAACTACTTATCAATAGAAACCAACTTTTAGTATTTTTGAGATTTTGAATATTATAAATACAAAATATTATTTAAATTTCATGAAAGTAATGTCATCATAGTGTGAGCAAAATATTATTGCATATTCAATTAT
>NW_022746392.1:0-1432 GCF_011630105.1 Anneissia japonica
ATAATAATGTATAATAATAGAGGATTCGATGTCACATCACCATAAAACACAAATTACTCGTCAAAACTTCACACCATTCATGAACTTTAATAGCTATGCATTCGATCTCCCATCACCAAACACATATTATTCGTCAAAGCTTCATACCTTTCATAAAATTTATAGGTAAAGCTTCACTCAATCAAGATTAAGAAAAGAGCGTTAGGACTTCACTACAACAGCAAATCTATTGACCTTAGGCTTCGACGTCGATAGTTAGCGACCTCTGAGGAGGGTGGGTCCAGGCTTCAAAGTGACGCCTGCATTAGGAAAATATTGAGCTATCGATGCGCTACTATTGGTAAAATCAATTTCTAGAAAAAAAAAATGAATTAAGTCTACAGCACCCGCACTGTAAAAAATGTCAGTAATTTAACGTTTACCGTAATTAAATTTACTGTAAAAATAAGGGTCACTACCGTGTGATTGTATTTTTACGGTATTTTTTATATAATAATACGATAGATTGGTGTTTTGTTGTAAATTTCCGGTATCATATCGTTTTTCTACACGTTAAAAATCGTCCGTGTATTTCGACGTAATTTTTATGTAAATATACGGTGAATTCGTAAATTCAATGTGTTTGGCGGTTAAATTACGTCGTCATATTACTGTTTTCCGTAATTTAACAGGTCAAAATCAACATTTACGTTAATTAACGTTGGAGTTCGTAATGATCATTTATAAACTGGCGTAATTTTACAGTACAAAATATTGTTTTAACAAGTACTATGAATTTTAACGGTATTTTTGTATAACAATGATGAGACTGTGAACTCACACTTCGCGATGTTAAATAACGGTTAAATCTTCGCGGGTAAAATTAACATTTTTCAGTAATTTTACGTTTGCCGCTGTAATCCTACTATCAGTAAAAAAGTGTCTGTTATTTTACGTTTACTGAAATCCAATTTACTGTGAAAATAACGTTAACTACCGTAAAATTATATTTTAACGGTATCTTGTATAATAAAAATACGATGTTGTTGATTTGTTGTAGCCTAAATTACCGCGGTATCATATCGTTTTTCTACAGGTTAAAATCGCCATTGTGTTTCAACGTCAGAGCTCGAAATTTAAACTATAAATTGGTATAGATTTACCTACCTTAACCGTTAAGTATTGTAGTAATAAAGAAAAGGAATTGCTATGTAAATATACGATGAATTCGTAAATTTAATGTGTTTGCTGGTTAGTTTTAAGTCGTCATATTACTGTTTTCCGTAATTTAACAGGTCAAAATCAATATTTACGTTAATTAACATTGGAGTTCGTAATGTTCATTTATAAACTGGCGTAATTTTACAGTACAAAATATTGTTTTAACGAGTACTATGAATTTTAACGGTATTTTTGTATAACAATGATGAGACTGTGAACTCACATTTCGCGA
>NW_022746393.1:0-29930 GCF_011630105.1 Anneissia japonica
TTTTTAAATCTTCACATCACATACTTCACTTATCTAAAAGTTTACACCATCATCATTATTTAACTAGGCATGGAAAAACTATTAAAGTGTTCTGTAGTTCGGGTCTACTAATTAGCAATGAGACTTAATTATTCATGTTAAAGTTAATGAGCAAGAGTATATGCGTCACACACTGTGTATGCCCCATAAATGTATTTATATAGCAGAAGATAAAACTAATCGTGCAAAATGCAAGTTTTTCTTAATAATTCACAGAATCAAAATGAAATATTTATGTTTAATTGCAGACAAGATGTAGAACAAAGACGACAGAATAAATTAGGCATGTACTCATTTATCTTTCTGCAGAACGACCAACGGAAATGGAGAGTGAATAATGCCTTAAGTATTTTCTTAAATATTAATTGAAACAAGCTATATGCTATTTAAAAAGAAAACACAGATGAAGAAGACACAGATCAAATGAGGCATGTATCAATGCCTTTAAACAGTTAAGAATTCACTCCTGTGTTAGTTTAAATAGGCAGATGGGTATAACTATGAATGGATACCGAAATGAATGGATGATTAGATAAAATGTAGATAGATGGATGGGATATTTCCGGACATGATCCCAATCTTGGAAAATCTCAAAAGGAAATGAATGTCATAACAACTTGACCAAAAGGGCTTCCATACCACAGCCAAGTACCAATAACAATAACTGACAGCTGTTTTTATTTAAGGTGTTTTTTTAAAGAAGAATAATATAATAATATAAACCATAACACACATATATGCCATCAAAAGAAAAAGATATCTTGTGGTCTGTACTCAATAACATAATTTGAAGAATCTTCATGTTTCCAAAACTGATCTTACAGGATTAGGCCTACAATATCATACCAAGTTACATGAGACATATATTTTAAGGGTATCAACCTCAGTAACGAAATAAGTATTGATCGAATTCCAAACAAATGGACTTTGAATAGGTGTACCTTAAAGAATACACTGCAAAGTGCCTTCTCAAATATAAATTGAATGACAAAATTGGACGAATTAATTTTATCGGACGTCAATGCCAATCAACTGTGGTATTTCAAGTGATGTTACTCGGAACTCGCATCATAAATCATTTTGCGGGTAGATTTAACGAGCTACCGTAAAACCTCAAATTGAAGCCCTGGGCTTCTTTCTTTTTGCGAACTTTTGATGGGCTTCTTTTCAGGATGGGCTTCTTTTCGAGATGGGCTTCTTTTCGGGGCTATTTTTGCAAAGTAAAGAGGGGGGCTTCTTTTCAAAATGATTCTGCTGTAAATTTTGTGAATTTGTACTATAAAACAATAAATAAGGCCACTGTAACATCAATTTATATCATGAAGTGTATTTAAATGGCATTAAATCACATAAAATACTGTATAAACCAAACTTGTTTTTAATTTACTTTGATTTCTGAAATTCATGTACAGTGTTTTTACTGTACTATCTCAAAAAAAAAAAAAGCCTACGCTATCTTGGGATGGGCTTCTTCTCAAGGCTACTTTTGCAAACTAAAAAGGGGGGGGGGGTGGCTTCAATTCGAGATGGGCTTCATCTCAAGATTAAGCCCGCTGGGCTTCAATTTGAGGTTTTACGGTATGCCTTTGAAAATGTTATGTAAACATTCTGAAGTCACCATTTGTATTTGCCGGAATGTAGTGGTGATGCCAGGATTTGTCTGACAGCAGGGCTAAGCTGTTCGTTCAAGCAATTTTAGACAGAGGCAAGCAGGGTTTAGAGAAAAAACCCTGGCACAGTACAACCATAGGTGGTTAAACCTATACAGTTTACAGTTTACATGGCTACTAATACAAAACTGGCAAATTTAGGCCATTGTAAGCTGGCTCAGACTCATAATGATATGTTTCAGCCCAATTACTTATGCTCCAAAATTTATTCCCATTTTAGACCAACAAGTCATGACTAACACGGGATACTTGGTCTGTAAACGACAGGGCGCTTAAACACACATGAATCTACTATACTAAATTTAACGTCCAAATTTATCCTGCTATGCCTTTAAAATTTAAACATCTTGAAGTGTCCATTTACCATTGGCTGTATGGAAGACACATTTACACTATGCACTCCATGATTGTTAGAATATTATTTTCTAATACATTTGAAGCATAAAATTTATCCTGGTATGCCATTGAAAATGCAAATATCCATAAGTTCTATCAGTGATTGGCTATATAAAGTAGACACATTTACATGTATTGAAACAAGGACAGATTGCTAAGATTACAATCCCTTGCCCTATTGCCCCATCTATGTACCCAAAAAATAATGGCCCAAGGTCGATCAACCAGAGTCAGCTTGGACTCGCGTGACAAGCCTATAAATCGGGTAAGCCTGTATGCCGGCCGAAAGAGATCAAACAATCCACTTGATTTGGCTCTGTCTGTTGTGACTGGAAAATATACAAATAACATTAAAAAAATCTGCATCTTCTGATAAGCACCAAATTTAACGAGGACTGAGAACATGTATGTAGTTACTACATTTTTGGAGTGTCCGAGTTCGGAGGTTTTGTGTACTATATGCGAAACCTAAAAAATCGGAATTTTCAAACTTTTAATCAAACCTCCAATTTTAAAGTTTTTGTGTTCTATACGCGAAACCTCTGAAAACGGAGTTTTCAAACTTTTCTTCAAATCTCCGATTTCGGAGCTTATGCATACTATTTAAATGTGAAACCTTCGAAAAAGGAGTTTCGAAACTTTTATTCAAACCTCCAATTTTGGAGTTTCTGCGTACTATATGCAAAAACTCCAAAATCGGATTTTGAACATGAATTCTAAACTATCTATCATAATCATAATTGACACTTGCCAAATAACTCTAATGATTGTGATATAATTATTTATTTAAACAATTAATAAAATATAAGAAAATATATAGTGAAATTACACTTCATCTTAGTAATCAATAATATATATTTTAATATTAAAGAGAATCCAAGGTCATTAAAAAAAATAAATATCTATCTAGACCATTAATTAATGATGGCTTTCTATTAATGCAATTTAGTCATTTATTTTTACCATCAGAATATTTCAGATCTGTTAATCATGTTTCGTTAAAATAATCTTTGTATTGTAATTATATTAAGATTTAATAATAAAAAATTATTAAATAATGAGTAGGCACCCTGCTGGATCATTTTAGTACACATAAGGCCATATAAAAAAAATTATTAATTTATCACCCTATCCAGGCTGAAAAAGAGATGAAGGAGAGAGGCTTTTTATTTTTATTCTTTCCTTTGCTAAAGCCAAGTATCAGCCATGAGTTGTTTGCTGGTGCATTGATATTCAAAGTAATATACGTGATTGAGATAATACAAACAATATATACTAACCATTTACTAAAAAAAATGTTTAAAAAAATAAATAAATAAATAAAAATTAAAAAAATTAAAAATATATTTTTTCTATACCAAAGAAGACATGCAGGCGAGGACGATAGACTAATCATTTTTTTTAAATTTGGCCTAATTTAGTTTTTTTTTCATTATTATCATACAGTATAATTAAACTATTGTATTTACAAAGCCAGGACAATCATTAAGTTTTATTTATTTATTTTATTCTGGGTGACACACTCAAAGCAAATGCGCTGGGTTTTAAATGTATTGTAAATAAGAATATTATTTAGTTATCTATATCTTCCATATGTTATAAACGATTATATTGTACATGTGGAATGGTAAAGTCATTTGTGTCATTTTCTGTTATGGAACTTTAAGTGGTGAACTGTATTTGTTGTTGTTGGACTTGGAACCAAAATAAACTCTATAAATAGGCCTCACATACAAAATGCTAGTACAATATAAACATGTGACACACACACACACACACACATATATATATATATGTGTGTGTCAATTTGTTTAATAGTATGTGTGTTTCATTTATTTTAATCAGTTTGCAGATAGCTACAGAAGACAAGTATTGACTTAAACAATAATGTAAATATTATTAGTTATGCATAGAGTACAGACTGTATTTACTATAATGTTATTAAAACTCCTGGTTATGAATTTTGAAACATCCTCCTTAGGCATTATCAAACAATATTTAAAAAAAGATCTCTATTATTTTAGCAAATAAACACACCATTTCAAGATATAAAGGAAATCATCAATTTGTTACCGTATGTATTATGCACAGCATACCATGAGGACTAGTTCAGCAAATAGATGACGTCACCAAAAAGAGAATTCTGATTGCACGGAGGATTACATTTTCCAAGAAGTTCATTTTTAGAAATATGGTGTATTGAGCATATTTAATTGCATTCATGTCTATTAACTATCTATTATACAATAATTACATAGGATATAGAATTTCATCTTGCTGCAATGTAATATGTGTCATTCTACGAACAGGGAAATATATACATCAACTACCGGTCTAACAGTCTAAAGATAATTATAGGACAAAAAGAAAAGAGTCAAGCAATGTAACATAGCATTATTTATTACTAAATAAGAAGACTATACTAAATAATAAGACTATTTTATTGGTGTGAGAATGCTCTTTAGTAAAATATATAATATATTTATTTCTTTATACTGGGGAACCTCTTCAGTAGTAAATCTACTATTTAGGGTACTGTACTTGATAAGATAAAATATTTAATCTAGTTTTCAAAAACTGCTATGGTCAATGATAAAACCTGAAAAACAAGAACACTTTAATAAGTAAATTATCAACAGCAAAATGGTACAGCTCTAGACTTGTGGTACTGTAGTCACTGGCAGGGTGCTGAACCATGGAGATCTTTGGTTCTTGGTCAGTGGTGTAACAGCTATGAGCTCGCGGGAGAGTGAAGCCTCAGGGACCAGTCCAAAGTAGCCCCTGAGGGGCTCCAGCTACAGTACTAATAAACACCACATTCTTTTAAAAGAGCCTTGACAAAACTTAATAAAAACAATATAATTCTTCATTTTTATCTTACAAATGTCCTATGTGAAGTCACATGACAACACAGACTAAGGTTTGTTTTGCTGATATTCTGCTGTGGGCCCCTAGCGGCCGAGTTAGTGACACTCATATATATCGATTACTAAAATACCGGGGCCCCAACACTTTTTAGCACCCAGGTCTTGTGACTAATTGTTACACCACTGTTCTTGGTTCAATTCCATCCACTGCTCTCCTTGTGTTTCAGTTGAAGGGTTGAAATGTAAATTTCAACAGAACACCACATTTTGAATGAGACAAGTCATTTGTCCTGTGTGTAATATGGCCCATGTGGAAGTTAATGAACGCAGTACACTCTTTGGAAAAATATATGGGATTGTCTCCCGGTGTACGGCAATTCACCACCACAAGGACTCAACTAAAAATAAGACTTACGACTTTAGTGGTTTATCCTTGGTGTATGTAACACCAACGAAATCCAATCCCATCCACTACAATATTGAAGAGATTTGTGATCCTTCATATTGATTAACATATTGATTGAAAAAACCTATTTCTTAGGAAATTGGAAAAAATTAATAAAATGGATCATCCCCATAAATGCAAATTTAGGTTGATGTATGGAAAAATTTTGTTATAAAGATATCATGTAAATATAGCAAAAAATAATTTCGGTTTTGTAAATTAGGTCAGTAGAATTCAAGTAGGCCTATTGATTTCTTTAGTACGCCTTAACACGCATTAAAGTCTTGTTTGATTACTGTGGTCTGCATGCGATATTTCAGGGGAAATCATTATCATGCTCATCCCACGCAATGTACACAATTACCTGAAAAGATCATGGTTCCAATGGAAATAAGCCATCTTTTTGGCTTATCCTGGTCTTATATCTGGTTTGTTTAGTGTAATTGTTCTTTTTTATAATGTATCTTTTGTGAATATGTTCAGATCTTTCCAAATAAATCAAACCATTAGCAAGTCAAATTGGTCACATAGTATTTTTATGCTTATTTCTTATAAAGTCATCTGACACACAATACAAACACGTGGAACACTGGCCAATAGAGTGTACATGTTAAGAACTAAAACCAACACTAAAATCTTTCCCTTATCAGATAGCCAAACAATATTACACAACAATAATAAAACAATAGAGACAATTTTAGATTTTGTCATCCCAATCAGAAATAACACATACATATATGCCTGAGACACTTTTTTCATATAACTGAAAAAAGGAACTTTTCATTGAAGGGCTATGCTTAATATGTTTATAACATTATGTTCCTATTATTTTAATATTTTTAATATTTTATATTTTTATATCCATTTTAATTCACAATTAAAATGGATCATTAAATTAAATACTCACAAAAATGGCATAAATAAAGACAGGATTTCTCACAGACTATAGATATCCAGATGTCTATATTGACTGACTTATGACCCAGGTACTATTCAGATGCCTGGACATCTATACTATACAATATGTCTGAGTTCTAATATTATTTGTTTCATTTAGAACTTGTAAGAGAAAATGGCAAAATTAAAAAGATAAATAATAGCAACAATGATGTTGTAACATTTTATCAATTTCCATATTCATAAAATATGTTATTTTATTCTCATATGTTTATTATCCTTTATTTTATTCTCATGATTATTATCCTTATAGTTCTATATATTTTTTTGTATCACGAAATTGTTTAATAAAAATCATCAACAAAAAAGAAAAACAATTAGATTGATGAGAAAAGATAGGTTTTAAGTCCGGCCTAAAATAAAGAAATGGATGGAGATTCCCGTATATTAATAGGAAGAGAGTTCCAGAGTTTTGAAACGGCGTCCTTAAAAGAGCGCTCATCTAATACGATTTCACCCTGCAAGTATGAATTGAATATTTTATTTATCGTTATATCAAAACTACAGTCAAGTGTTATATTTAAACCTCCGATCCCAATCATTCGTCTATATCTTCATGGGCGACAAAAAAAAAAAATGTTTGATTTATGCACTGAAAACTTTACGACATACAATCTAAAGTGTACGTACGAATTCAAGTGAACACACCATCTCTAATTGTTGTTAACTTTGCATGATTGCGAATTGGACTTAAATTGTTCAGCAAGGTTAGAGTTTTTTCAAATATTTCTATAAATTTTATATCAAATCAAATATTTATGTTTGAACCTCGCTGATCATGAACATTAAGTGTTGCAAGAATCCCAGAGAGAGGAAATTATAAAATCTTAACGTCGTAAAATTTAAAGGGGTTTACTGTAGTCTCGAGGGAGCAAAGGCATTTGCACATGCTACATGGCTGGTTATATATTTAATGTTCAGGGTAAAAATCAACACATGTCATGATGTTGGTAGAATATGCAGTTAAACTACCATAATCTTCTGTTCTTCTCAAAAAAAAAAAAAAAAACTGCATATAAAACTAGAAATTGCAAGTTGCAAGTGAAGTGCTGCGAAGTACAACTGCATATAAATATTCTTCAAACAAAATTATTTATGCGAGTCAAGTGAAAATAATGAATAATAAAAATATAACAAATAATATGAGACACAACCCATTGTCTATATTAGAACACTTCTCATTGGGTAACAAAGTTGTAATTTTTCATTTTTGTCAAAAAGTGTCTATAGTGTTGAATTATGGTTTAGGTTTTTTTTAATAAAGCTTTAAAAATTTCTATGTATGTGGAAAATGTAGTTGATTACCAAAGGTTACAATTTTTATTTTGAAGACTGCATGGTCTAGGAAATGTACTTTTTTTGAAATGAAATTTTTTTATGGGGCAAGTTTCCAAGGGCGGGTTTTCTAGGGCCGAGTTGATTGCCAAAGAGTGTTGCCAAAGTGCGAGCCAGCGTGTTATTTGATCACAAGTGCGAGACATCGCAAGTGTGAGCCAGTGAGCCATGATGTCACGACAATAGATACGAGACGTTACTCGAGTTGTGCGAGGTATCGGTTGAGATTTGTGACGTACAATTAAAAAAACAACTATAGGTCTAATAATGAATTATTGTGATGTTAAATAGACAATGTTAGCTATCAAGGAGCGACGTTGTTTTTCATTGGGACCTTCGTCCCTTCAAGGCTAGGCCTATACTATCCTAGCTAGTCTAGGCCTAGAATAGGATAAGGCTAGCGTGACATGCGGACGTTGGTACGTGTTGGTTAGTCTACAAACATCGCCTAAAGTAATTGATTTTACCCGGTAGAACGAAAGAAGGAAACTCCGCTTTTCAGTCGTCTTACTGTAGGCCCTTGTTTTTTGACAAACAATGACCTTTCAGAGGTCAAATTGCTGTCAAGAATATGAATTGGCTGCTTCGCAGCAATAAGTAATTAAAACATCCAAAGTATATACAGTAAAAAATTAGTGACAAATACCAAATTATAAGTATTATGTAAAATTGTGTTAGTCTTGTAGAATAATTAATTGAACAAGCCTATTTGCACAATAAGCTTATGTTGCCATAAATGTTCATGCTCATCTCTAAAGTACTGCCTGTTTTAAAACAAAAATAGAAAATAAAATAATAATAATTTGTTGAGATCTGTTTAGGTTATCTCATCACGTAATGTAAAAAAAAATGATTAGAATGCAAATTAATATGAACTACCTAACTGACGTCGAGAATGGAGCTCAATATTATTGTAAAGCCAGATTAGAATTCCACGTGTTCAAATTACCGCCAGGCCGCAATTGGCTCTGGTGGATCAATTATATGCGGTAATCCCCATTTAGTAATGGACGTGGTAAGAGCGTAACCTTGAATAGACTATTCCTAATCCATGCTGCACTATCTCGTAAGATTACTTTTCATGAAACAATTGGTAACAGTAGACAATGCGGTTCCAAGAATAAAATTACAGACTGAAAAACAGAACAATTGCACTCAAAAGTGTTTATCATATGATTTTCGATTTTGCAGTTTTTAAAAATATAACTGAACAGATTATGTTGAAAGAGAAAATTTGATGTTAATCCCTCTCAATAATTAAAAAGAATCATTAACAACTTGGAAGAACTTCAATTTAAAATTAACATCTTTTTTAAAACGACATTGATTTGATCTTCAAAATTAAAAAGATTACAAGCTTATTATTTTCTTTAATTTATCATAAGTAATTGTTACAATAATTACCAAAACACAAATAGAGTAATATATAAAATATTGTTAAAAAGTAAATTCAATTGTTTTTTATTAAAGATCCAAATGATCAGGTTTGCACTGACCTTAAAATACAAATAAATTTATTTTCACTCTTCATAAAAACAAATGTTTCTTTTTAAACTTGTGGTTTCTCTTTTTTTGGTTTTCGAATTCAGACACCCCAGTTGTGAAAAACAACAACAAAATTCTACCAAAACTGGCATTATCACACCAAATTTACAACAACACCTGCCATCTTCATCTTCAATCGCTGAGAACGATTAATAGAGCCATTACAATTCTCATGAGCATACAATTAATATAGGCCTTGTGTAATAGAAGGTCTGCCTATTGTGATCGCGTTTAACCATGTGCAAAGCTTGCAATCAGCCAGGCTGGGAGTGGTCCCTAAGGAGCTGAGATGCTAGAAATTTGTTCGGGCTTAGACAAATGGCACGTATTACAGGGGGAATAACGTGTGATTGCTCGTTAAGTTAATTACAGACCCCTGACACATCACCTATATCTTGTTGCCTCATGAGGATCATTCGTGTGGAGTGGAAGAAGAGCATTTCTGAATATAAAAGAACTATCTTTACTATGAAACAATCATAGGGGTGATAAGATCAAGTGAGATTTATGGGAAAATAAAATTTTTTAATTTTACAAATGAGATCATGTAAAATAATAAAAAAACTATTTTGTTTATATAGCATATTTATGTACATGTTGACATTAATCTTGCGAACAATAAAAATAAAAAACAGGTGATCATTAGTATCAAAACTCACCAATTACAGAATGCAGTTTTGCTGTTGAAAATATTTTTATATCATTTTTATATAATGTATTGTAAATATTGTATTTTTTGTATTTATATGCACGGCCCCAGAGAAGAACAGCCCTGTGTTGATCTAGGCCTCCGTGGATAAATAAAGTTTAACTCAAACTTGGCCGCAACCAGCAAATTCTGGGAGTAACCTACAATGGACTGATAAAAATCAGCTATGATGGAATCTATTTATAACTCGTCCAACCCAGCCAGCAGAATTATACAAATAATAAAATATATTTAAAAAAATTTAATACAAATAAATAATATAAAATATTATAAAATAATAATAATATTATCATTAATAATAATAATAATAATAATAATGATAATAATAATAATAATAATAATAATAATATCAATAATAATAATTATAACAATAATAATGGTAAAAACACAAACTAAAGAAAGTCTATATGGTAGGCTTAGGCCTACATCAAATCATTTATCACTTTCTATATTTCTAATGTGGAGTACTGTTTAGTATGTTTTTTTTTTATTATTTTAATCCTGTGACCACAATGTAAATAACTTTGTGGCTATTGATACACCAGTCGTAAATCAATTCTGCCTGTAGGCTATTATTTTTATGTTTATGTGTCATATCTTAAAAGAAAATCATTGAAGATGATATAAGTAATTCTCAAGTACTATATACATTAATTTACTAAGTTTGGAAATACAAACCAGACATAAAGTTAAAGATATTGCGGAATTTTAAATAGAAAATATTTCTTGTTAGTCAGTTACAACCATGTCGGTTACCACCATGCATGTACCTTTCCAATCACAAAGACATAATTACAATCCTAGCAATAAAAAAATCATAAAGAAAATTGGTTATAGAATTTCAAGGCTTTAAGGTATTTAGTTTTGACACTCCATTCAAAGTAAAACATGCTTTTAGTTAAGAGTAGTTAAGTTCTTTTATTTAAATATTTTAATGTGTCTAAGGGTCCCTCGGAAGAGGGCCACCCTAATAAAAGACAACATAATAAAAAAATTAATAAATATATACATCCTAAATAAAAAAGAAATAATAAATATTGGCAAGAATTTTAAGTTGGGGCAAAATAGATAAACATGTTTTCTAATGAAGTAAACATACTTAATATTTTATTACATTATATTTCTATAAATTTCCTTGAGTAACATGGACAATGCCACAGCATTTCAGTATCTAGCACATCATTTAATTTTTTTGCCAAAATTAAAAACGACTCTAGTCTGAAAATATCATATTGGGTTGGCTTAGCATCTGAACTTAAATTCCATATTTTAAGTAGCAAGACACTTTCTAATATAAAGTACTGGTATGTGATGAAAAAAAAAACGTTGAACTACTGTATGCTACTAAATAGCAATAGCTTAAAAAATATACTGTATTGCCTAATAAGGAGGTTCAGCTAAAAAACTGTGTTGTTATTTACACCATTTCCCCATGACCAGTTCTTCTTATCTTCTTCCATTAGCAGATATGATGCCAAATTAATATGCCCATACGGACCATGCCATTGCTGTATTTTTCGAAAAGAATCCCCCACGCCCATTTGCTTTTTGCTGTAATCGGTTACCTGACAAGAAACCCATAAAAATATTGTTTTCCAGAATTTGGTCATAGCATGCCATTAATTTTCCACTTTTATTACACATAATAAAAATTTTACAGCTTAATAATTATAAGCCATCAAAATTTTAAACATCACATATCATCACGGTTTCTTTGGGAGAATATTAACACAGGGTAATATAAAATCGACAAAGAAATGTAAAAGAATTTTAATCTATTGCATTAATTAAATCATTTAATTCCTTGGGACAATAAAATAAAAATAAATTTTGAGTTGCAAAAATATTGATCACATAATGGTCTGGGTGGACACCCTACCGACGGTGGCACCAGAAATTTGCCGACAAGGGGTCCGACGTCTCCGACGGAGGGGTCTCGACCAAGGCAACAACGAAGCCTCGGTGGACGGTCCGGAATAAAAAAAAATCCCTGTTAGGGTTGATGGGGAGGGTTTTTATGGCTTAATTTGCTCCTAATGTGCTTTTAGACCACAATATTAGGGATTGGCAATCAAAATAGCGTTATTTGGATAGGCAAATTATTATTTTTTTAAATTTTCGGTCCGACGACTTAGTCGTTCATCGAACGACAGGATGAAAAGTCCCCCTTCTCCCTGCTGGTGCCACAACTGCACCCTAAATCAGTAAAGAGCAGCCAGTTGGTCCTGATTTCTTGTGTTTTTTACTTGTTCATCAAATGCCTAGAGGTTGAGATGGCCCTTACAACACTAAATTCACAAAAACCAGGTCCTCACTATGCCCAAAGGTCGTTGGCCGAAGCTATAGTATGGAAAATGCTATGCCACAACGTGTGTGTGCAACGGTTTTTAATGACGATCCGTTTAGACTGCCCAAGAACAATCAGAAGACAGCGTCGCATCAATTAGCACTAACAGGTAGCGAAGCTGGATTTTTCGTACTACGGCGCAGTGACAGCCCAGATTAACCTAACACTTAGCGATGGCATCATCATTTCCAAGTCAGGTGGTCCATTGTTCATTGACAATTGAGTCACACTTAATTTCAATTTAAGATTCACGAAGGCTTAATAATAATCAATACAAAAATATAAACATATATATAAGAATAATAAAATTAAATAAAACAATATAATATAAAATAAAGAAATAAATATGTATATAAAAAATAAACACAAAAACACACAAAAAAAATCTGTCAATATATCAATATTTAAGAAATGTAGTTCTCAATGGAAATGGCACCTAAAAATATATAATATATAAATATAATAAAATGAAAGAAATAAATATAAATACAGCACTATTAAAAAAAAAAGGTTGGTTCTCAATGAAAATGGTACCAAAGTTTAAAATATATAATACATACATAAATAAATAAATAATTATTTATTCATATTTATAAATAAATATATAAATATAGGAAAATGAAACAAAACAATACAATACAACAAAAGAACAAATATACATATAAAAAATAAATACATAAACAAATCCGTAAATACAGCACTACTGAAGAAATGTTAGTTCCCAATGAATTTGGAACTGTATTCTACTACAAGGGAGCAGGGGTTTAGCCAGAAAAACGAAATATGCCGTCCAAAATATGCTGCACTTTAATGCAACATTTGATAGATTCGAATAATATAAAGAATTTGCTAAAGGTAGACCAAGCCCAACTAGGCTAAGCCAAGCTGAGTAGGCCATCCTGTCCAAGCCATCACGGTAAAAGTGGCCGTACTAAGTTACGGACAGCTGGCTGGCTAAGCCCTTGACGAGGAGGCACTCTATGCCTATATTTTATTACTTTAGACTAATACATATATATATATATATATATATATATACATATACATATATATATATACACATACACATATACATATATATATATGTCATTCAGTTTAAATGCAGATACTACGATAGTATCAATGGTTTTTTACACTTGCCCCTAAGATTATCATTACTGAAATTTGTGTATTCCATCCCAGCTTTTGTTATATCTGACTTAAATTATCTGCTGCTAACTGCAGTCGAATACATTTTCAGACTTTCCAATTATTCATAAAGATCATATACTATAAAGTGGCAATGATGAGAAAAAAAGTGTGAAAAGAAATTTGCTAATTACAAGTGGTGATGAATATTGTACGATCAGAAAACATTAGTTTTGTCTTCTTTTTATCTGTTTACAATAATTAACTAGCATATCATATTGATCCTTGTGTTGATGTACAAATGTAAGAGGTACTGAATAAATAATAATATATCATAGACTAACAGTTATATTTGTGACTTGGTTGGTGGTTAAGGATTTTGCCATAAATTTACAGGGTTAAAGGTTCAATTGAAATTATCAGGATTTAATCGCACATGCTAAATGAAATCTACTTGCAAAGCATCATACAGTGTATTCTATAAAGTTCTGCATTCCTGTCATCACCGAACTATGTTACACCTCTATATTACTGAGAAACACTACACAAGCACATGATACGACTCATTTTGAAAACTACAGACATCTGAGTCGCCCACCAACTTGAGCACATGTTTATCGTACAAAAAATAATTACACTTTTTCTGATATAATTGCTCATATTTCCAAACCAAACATCGCACAATTAAAAGACAAACAGATTGATAAACAAGAATTCATCATTCTCCTTTATTGTATCAAACATATGAATACAAAAGGTAATCAAGGTATAGCTAGAGCTAATCAAGCTTGGCACCTCACCCCCATCCCTCTTAAACTACATAGTAATATTTCTATGATAATAATGATAATAATAGTAACACTAAATAGTAATAATAATAATAATAATAGTAGACATGAATTATGTTATTATGTAGGCATATATTTTGATAAAAGTAGAATTTTAAGTTGTGATAAAAAAGCAAACCTTGATTTTTGTTTTTTTAACTCCAAAGATAGACTGTTCCAAATAACAGCACCAGAGAATGTAATTCTGGACCGTCCAAGATTAATATGACACGAAGGAATAGCAAAATTAAAAGGATTATTAAAAGGATTATTAAACCGTGTACTATATGTATGATCAGTAATTTTAAAATAATCAGATAAACTATGAGGTAATCTATTGTTAAATAAATCAAAAATAAATTTAGAGACACATAATTTATAAAGTTTAGATATATCTAATATTTTAAGTGAATAAAACACTGGTGCTGAATGTGCTCTAAAATCAGAAAATGTAATGCATCTCACACACATTATTTGTGTAACTAAAACAGGCTTTAAATAAGATTCATAAGTAAAGTATTATCCCATACCTCAATGCCATAAGTTAGATATGGCTGAATAAAAGCATTATAAAGCATAGTTAGTGTGCCCTCAGGGATACAGTGCCGTAGTTTAAACAAGATACCAACCCGATTTTTTAATTTTAACTCATTTAACAAATTATGAACAGAAAACAATAAACTTTCCAAAAAATATATAACACTGTCATTTTAAATTTTGAACATAAGTGCGTTTCTCATATTAATATTACGGTCACTAATTGAAAAATGTATAGAAAAAACAGTAAAAATATCAGCTGTTTACTGTTAAACACTTTCTTGTGGGAAAACCAAGCATTGCAGAAACCAGGGCAAGATTCAAGGATAATTCCAAAACACATTGAAATAAAATTCATTTACCTGGCAAAATATACAGTACCTGGTGCATTTTTGCTATCAGCTTTTCTGTCACTTTTAGTCAGAAGAAAAGCAACTTTTTTTACAGTTTTCTAATATTTAAAAACTGGGGGAAAAGGGATGTAGCCACCCATTTTTTCACCTTTTCCCCTTAGTTTTTAAATATTTGAAAAAAAAAATCTGTATCCGTTGCCAAGTTTTTTGTCAAATATGCATTTTGTGTCTTAGAAAAATCAGTTGTTCAATAAATCAAAAGAATAAGCTGAGGTGAAACACGATGCTGCAGCTATGGTAACAAACGCTATGGTAAAAACAGCTATGGTAACAAACGGTTACAGTACTTACTCAAGCAACTGCACATGCACATGCATGCATATTAATTAGATTTTGTCTGTTTTCCTAGTACCTAGTTTTCTTTATGATATGCCTCCACAATTGATAGTTTAAACAGCCTTTTCAACTGACAAAACTTTCTAACTTTATTAGTGGTTTGGCGCAGTTGGAACAGTTTGGTTTCCAAACCTCGAGGTTGGGGTTTCAATCCCTTGCTGTGCAATTTGCTTGTGGCTTTGGGCAAGGCACTTTATTTGCATTGCTTCTCTCCACCCAGGAGTATAAATGGGTACCTGGTGGGGTTGCCTGTTCCTGCATTGTATATATACAGTATATATATATATACTGTATAGTACAATCATTGAAAGTTGACTTGCGGAACACAAATTTATTAAGCTATAACAAAATCAAACGGATATTTCGATAGCTCCTGCTATCTTCATCAACGTTAAAGTGAGAAAACTTGGGAGATCTTACATATACATAAAGAATAATAAACCAATCAGAATCAAGTTATCAATACAATAAGTTGATTGGACCACAAAATATAAGTTCAGTGACAAGTTAATGGGCGAATTAATTACTGTACAATTAAACCATGATAAGAAGTCGGCAAAATGATTATGTAAGCGATAGTTTATTGGCGGTGCCATTGAACCAGCTTAATGTTAAGACTCATTTAACTACAGTAAACAGTTATTGTTTACTTATTTAACTACAGTAAACAGTTATTAAGTTAAAAATCTCATCAAAAACATTTCCATAAAAATATTATGTTAAAATAAACTGGAATTCCATTTTCGTAATTGGATTTTGTATTTCAAGCTTCTAGTTTCGTGAAGATTATATCTAAAAATATGAAAACGAATGAGACACAGATATGTTCACCTACCACTATAAATTATGAATGTCTAAAAATGAAGTATCATGGCTTGAATATGAAAATGCATTATGATTTATTTATTTATATATTTATTAGAAACTTAATCAGAAGTAACTCATTATTTATAGAATGGAACTCAATCCATGCAAATATATAAAACAAATAAATATGATAAAGTTTAATAATAATAATAATAATAATAATAATAATAATAATAATAATAATGAATTAAACATACTAATATGTATATGATTGATTAAGATATACATTACAATGACAATATTAAAACTGGTAGTATTTGATGTTTTCATTAAAAATTTGTAAACAAATTGGATTAAACTTACTTTGATTTGTTGACTTTTTCAGGGTGGTGGGGTGGGATGATGCGCCATCATCTCTATAATAATCGTAAAACATTTAGGTTTTTTCCTTTTTATTGGCTGTGATGAATGATAAAGTATTTAGCTCTCATCCTGTCTTGGATGTGTTTCTTAAATCAATGTATGGGACGAGTAGCTGTTGAGAAATATAATCACTGTTTATATTGAATTATTTTAAAACATTTTGTCTTGTATACGATCTAATTAAAAATGTACATTGGCCATCATGAGCAACACACAATACAAAAATGTTAGATAACGAGAGCTGAATGAAATTTACACACTGGGAGGTCAAACAGTCACATGCTCTACCCTCCAGATACAGAAATTCACAATAGAGGGGGCCCAGAGAGGGACGTGGAGGGTCTACACCACCTCTGCCCAAGCATGGTTGGAGTTGAGGTATGAAATTTTATGGATATAGAACCTCTAGGTTGCCAGAAATTGCCCTCTCAGACTCAAAGTTTATTTTTTTCTTTTTTCTCAATTTTATTTTAATTTTCAAAAAAATTAGATGAGACCCGGGCCGGCTGCCCCACCGACTTGCATTCACCTATGGTCTTATAATTGGCAAGGAATGCCTTTAAATATACAAACTAAGTGATTAAAATATTAAATTTTATTGTTCAAGTGTATTACTCAACACATATAGTATATTTTGAAGATTGATTGATTTATTAATGCTAACTATAGGACTATAAACTCAAAACCCATGACATAATTGTGAATAACGGGTAACAGCGGAAATACCGTTGCTTCTTCATTGCTAATTTCTGTCCGGATTCCATTGGATGCTATACTCCCGGTGGGATGTTTAATGCGGTGGAATCGAGTTCACGCCATGATATATTGCAAGATCAAATACCTAGGGTACTTTTAACGTTGGTAGTTACAGACATCTATGCATGCTAGCCTGGTTCTGCTCCCAGTGCGATGGAATGCAAAAGATTTTCATATATCGAATAGCGATACCTATTAGGTTCTCAATAAAGCCGAACAGAATTGCAATTTTGTATGTATTCTAAATACCATTATATCACTGTGTTATTAATACTAACATTTTTTTTTTACATTTTCAATTACATGAAATAATAATACAGAAAAAGCTCTTACAGGATGTTGTATAATTAGAAGAATCATGTCTTCTTGTAATCTATACCCTGAATTGCAAAGGTGCATGGTCTTTCGAAAATATATTCAATCTTAGGATTTTTTACACATCTCTTTTTTTCAAGACTTGCATTCCTAGTAGGCCTTGTTCTTAAAGTTTAAGTGCACATACATTTTTAAAAATTTAATGATGAAGAATGTGAATAAAAAATTACATCATAAATGTATGGAATGAGATAAAATGTAACAACAATGGTGATGACAAACAAGTTGACTACTACAGCAGTAGTGATGACGGTAACAATGGTAGGAGTGACGATAGTAGCAATGACACGTTAATGACAGCAATGATAATTATACTGTAAATATCAATTGAGTGCCTTCAACTGAAATTAAATTATATAGTAAATGCCAGATTTCTATAAAATCGCTACAGGCTACCACAGCTTTTGGAAATTTGGCAACACTGATTGGTTGGTCAAATCTGGGGAGCCTTCCCGATTGTGTCTGGGACCTATGCAGTGTAATGATTGTAGTGGAAACACCTTAGTGACAGTGTAGCAATTTTATGAACACTATGTTTAACATTTTGATATGAAGCCTTGATTCATCTCCTTTTTTGTTAAAGTCTAAGTCAATTTACAGATAAGTATCCTTTAATTCTTCAATTCTCGTTTGATGTGGCTAAAACGCTCAGGAATTAAAAATATATATAATACTGAATTTATTATTTATTCATGGTGGCTAGTCATAAATTCTAATTTGCTACATATATTTATACTGTTTTATTTAAATTTTATTTATTTTTATGTATTAATGGGAGTCACAAAAGCCGGAAACCCACTGTGGCCAGAATAACATGTGAACCTCTGTTTCAATCATTCATTTTTAAAATTCATTTATTATTTCTTTATTCACAATTTCAATGTAAACTTAATACATATACGGTAAAAGAATTCTTAAAAACTATAAATATTTTTCGTATCAGGTAAATGATCTCTAGAATTAAAATGCATATGGCTTAAAAGAAAAACCAGTTTCATTTAGTTTAATGGTTTTGCCAATTGATTAAAGGAAAAAGAAAAAATAGGCTCTCAGAGGGAGAGTGTGTCTATGCTCTACACTGCCTTGCTGTATTATGTTTGGTGGTCGCTATATGGACATCTGAATCAGTAGTACGGAGCGTTTTTCAAAAACCGAAAGGTCCACTGATTAAACTGTCAGATCATAACATGGTGTCTTTGCCACAAAAACCGTAAGACTGCAGCGCAAATCCCTGAACAGACCTTTTTCTTCATTTGCTGTGGTTGTGCCCTCTTTTCTCGCATTACAGGGGTCATAAGTCTCTCATAAATCACAGGAGTGTTCCGGAAATTAGGAAGGACTCACAGACTCCTGAAAGCAAGACGATACTCCCGGAAAATAAACCAACCTCATGTTTTCACTACTAAATTATCAACTGTCTCCTGGAAATTAGTGCCGATGGGTATCATCATGCACAGCAAAATATTATTAGATACGTTAAAGAAGACTTAAATTTTAACAGACTTCCCAGAAGTGGTTTCTTGAAAATTGGGACCCTCATGCAGTGGACTTATCAGCCACAAACGAAAATACAGTAGACATGGACAGTCATCTTCATAAACCTTCGTTCAAAAAAGTCAAGCCAATGTTGATGATTATGATAAACATTGCTTTTATTCTGATCTAACAATTACATTAAAATTATTATTAACATTAACAATAAATGCACTGATTTATATAAACATGAAGAATAAATCCCTTGATATAGAGTATTGCTTATCTTCATCACAGTCTGCTACTTGTCAATCAAATGTCAAGTTATCTTGGAATATGTTTATATCAATCATGTTAACGTTGACTTATTACTAGACTAATGTGTTTGGTTGCTGAAGCAGTGAGAACAAATTTTAAGCTGGGATGTAAGCAGCGTTAGACTGCAGGATTTTTCCAAAGGAGTGAGTGCTGTCCGACAGATTTGGGTGGAGGCCTGTAGGCCACTGAGGACCAATAATATTAATTCGTCTTCTCATTTTCCTGTTTTGAAATCAAGATATACATCAATTTGAATAGTAGTAAAGCTTACTGCTTTTTATATTGCCTGTACAGTATTTAAACAATAATTAAATTATAATAGAAAAAAGGTCACTGTTTGTTCTACGTAAGACAACATAAATAAGGTAATAAAACACTCATATTTTTAATTATGCTTTTTAGTTCCATTATAAAGCTAGAAAATTATTTCTCTGCTTCAACATGACCCCATGTTTTATAATTTGTCAAAAACTTGACCCTTGATTGAGTTTTTTTTTTGGTTGGGGGGGGGGAAGGTGTTCATCAAGTTCGACAGGAGAGTCTGAACCAACGGGGAACCATTGAGACTCAGTCAGCCGGGTTCCGAAATAAAAAATCGCCGGTAGGGTTCATGGAGAGAGAGTACTTAAATATTTTTAGACTGATAACCTTGCTATGTGTCAGATGATGAAAGGGTCCATGCTGGCCTGATGCCCCTGCCCCACCCACCTTTCGCACTATCGCTTATGTTATTGTCATGTTTGCACCACTAATACAGTACGTCATGGTTACTGCAGAACATAAATTTTCCAAGGTTGAGACCTGGTTTTTCGTAATATTACGGTCAAATAAAAATATGTTGTGTGACATGAATAAATATATCATCAAAAAACTTTGTTTTCTAATATTATGTTAGATATTTTATGAACCGTTTGTTAAGGTTACGACTAGATTTAATGTACACCTAGTAACTTATCATTGAAATTTGAATAATTATCCATTCAACGTAATGTACAGTTATAATTAGTATTCCAGATACTAGAGCAAGCGCATGCAATTAGGCACTACGACAATGGATCATCAAAATAGTGCTTTTTAGAGTTTACATCAACAATATCTACTCCATAATGCTCTGCATAATTAATTTTTCCAATACTGGTTTCGGTACAGTACCATCACTGACAAAATTAATTTACCATATGGTAAGCAAGATTTTTAAAAAATTAACTGTAGAATGCATTTTTTGTCAATGTGCACAAAGTGATTCACCTGATAATGGAAATTATATTTATTTTTATTATAATAAAAATAATATTATACAGGTTTCCCTCTAATAAAGGACCACTTCTTGGACAGAGTTTCTGTGGTCTTCAGCAACATTTGTCTCTAATTAAAATACGGTAATAAATTGAGAACACAGAAAAGTGGTCGTTAATTGGAGGGGTCTTTATTTAGAGGGAGACTTGTACTTGGATTTTACAAAATTGTAATGAATTCAGGAGAAAGCTGAAGGTGATGCGGCCGCAAATGATAAGCTTCATTTTAATGCGACATCCTTCTAGTCTGGACTTACAGCATTTTTACTAACAAATATCGATTTTGGGCATGGAGAAGTCAACTCACCATGAGCGTCTCTTCATTACAAATACTTATATTATTATTATTATTATTATTATTATTATTATACACCGTATATCTATTCAAAGGACATGTGTAAAAATTATTAACAAATTCTGCAGTAAACTGATAATGATTGATGATAATACATATACTTAAATATTATGGTAGTACTGTATATCACTAAAAATGATTCCTATAAAAAAAAATTAGGTATGGTAATGTACTCCCTTTGGAAGCACAAATGCATGATTTCATATTAAAACCATTATTAAAAAATGATATAGAAATAATGTATGCACATTTTATGATTGGCTTATACATAATTGAATGTAGAGAAAAGAAGATACAATTAATTATTAAATAGTTAATTACAAAATGGAATACTAAATCTCCTTTACTCTAACTTCTTTGAATAACATTTTTAGCCTCTGTGATCAAACTATGGCTTGCCTGAGAAATTGCCTAGCTTCTTTGACCTTTCACATTTAACACTGATAGGTCAATTCATTCCTTCGGAAAGATCCTTTAATTTATTTCGAGAATCAACATCATATTATGAATTAATTGACAAACAATTATTTTAAATAATATCTTCAGTATTAATGTAAAGATTTCGTGATCATAATAATCTGCATTATTAAATAAAATCAACTTATCTACATGTGCCTGGTTCAAATTAACATTACCTTTGCGAAACAAACATTACTTTCATCTTATTATATCTAGAACATGCAGCGGGTACCTCTGTGTTTTGGTTCATCTCAATACCCCTGCTATTGTGAAATATACCATACTGCTGTAGTGCCTTTAGGCAGCTTATGACATGATGAGACTCTTAAGAGAATAATAAGTTGTCAAAATAAATATTCCCACCCGTATAAAACTTTGGATCATAACAACAATATGTATTTTACAATCAAATTATTACATGTCTGATTCAAATCATCATTACCTTTATGAAACAAATATTAACTTTATCGTAAGCTATCATATCCAGAACATCTTTCTATACATGTACAGTTGTGGCGCCAGCGGGGGGCAAGGGGCATTTGTCTGCCGTCAGACAGGCCTGGACCTCCCTCTTGTCCGACGTACGACTAGGTAATCAGATCAAAAATTTAAAAAGATAATAATTTTCCTATTAAAATAACCTTGTGTTGATTGCCAATTCCTAATATAAACACTCCCTGAGAACCATACCTGGGCCGTCAAACAAGGCTTCGTTGGCCCCTTGGATCGGGCCAAACCACCGGATATGTCGGACCCCTTGTCAGCAAATTTCGGGCACCACCACTGTACATGTAGGGGGTACCTCGGTGTTGTGGTTCATCTCAATGCCCCCGGCCATTGTGGAATATACTAGTACATTTATGCAGCTGATGACATGATAGGATCCACTTGAAAAAAATAGAAAGTTGTAAAAATTAATAGTACCACCTGTCCGAAGCTTGAACCAAAGCCAATTCCAACATAAAGTTGGCCCTCAAACTTGGAAAAAGACATTATTACCATCTGTTTTTTTCATTATAATTACTAAAGCGACCCTTAAATTACAATATTTCATTCTCATAATTGTCAAGTCTCACATACATGAGATCCATGGATACCTGATCTGTAGAAATTCTCACTAGCTAAATATTGTCCCACTTGTTATATTTTGAAAATATTAATAAACATGTGTGTAAATATTTAAATATTTTCATCTGGTTTAAAGTCGATTTTCAGACTACTACTGTTATGCCTTTATAAAAAATGTTGTTTCCTTACGACAAAAATGACAAAAGCGTGGCATCGCTAAGGTTTGTGCCTGCATCCTACGCATGTTAAATTCTCATACATGCTGCTAATTGTTGATGAAATGCGACTAGCGCAAGGTGGGTTGTTGATGTGAAAGCCTTGCACCTGCATAGTTTTTTATATCCAAAAGATCAATCAAAACAGTTTTAAAAGCATCCAGAATATGGAAGCTTCCTGGGGTCACTGCCTCCTGGCCCACTACCAAGGTACATTGACAGCCATCTGGCCTCAGCCATTCATAGGGAGATTCCCTTCCTAAATTAAAAAGTTGGCAAGTATAAATGAAGTATAGCATTATTTTATGAATATATAAATAAATAAATATATATATATTTATACAAACTTTAACAAATTAATATACATAAATATACATATAAATATTTAATATAAATTAAGTATATTATTGTTAATGTTATTATTATTACTATTTTTGTATCTATAATTATTAAATCTTATACATATTATGTATGTATTAAATCTGAATGCAATCAGCAATTTAACTGAATCAGTGAATGAATGAATTATAATACCATCATCATTATTCAGTTTGAAGAAATGAATGATAAATAAGTATAGAATTAATATATATATATATATATATATCAATGGTTTATATACTCCATGAACTTTAACCTTAAACTGTATTGAACTCCCTAGTGGCTGTCTCTTATACACATCTAGATGTGTATAAGAGACAGAATTAATACCATCTTCATTACTTAATTTGTGCATTCTTCTTGACTGAAGAATTGAATGCTAATTTTCAATTAAAGAGCTTGATACTTTATTAATACAGTGCGTTTAATATTAGTTAAATACCAGGAGAGATACTTCTGTGCATAAAATGTGTTTATAAAATATTAAAATAAAATAATGAAATTCAATGTACAAATATTATTATTCATGATACATGACAGAACAGAAACTGGCTAAAATTTTAAACATAATACGTACATATATACATGCTATCTGAAATATCTAGCCATTAATCCCACGCATTGTTTATTTGGAACGGTGCACATAATTTAATATTCTCATATATTTACATTCTTGAAAGTATATTTTTTTCTTTCAAATAATCATAATATTGATAATATTACACATTCTTCATATTTTGATATTTGATATAATTTCATGATTTACAGTTTTCATAACGCTGACATATGACCTGTTGATGACATTGCATGTCCCTTGGTTAGTTATAAGAATTATCATTTCACATTAAACTGACCTATTCAAGGGGCTCTGCTAAGTGGTTTGCTTTAGCTTCATGCTATATTATTCAAGAACATTAGCCATATAATTTGACGTGAAGTTTAAAAATAGTATCATATTACTGAGGAAGAAGACAAATATGATAGGGAGGATTGAGATAGAAGAAATTTGGGTTTACTGAAGAAGGGAGGGGGATTTGAGAGATAAGGGTTTAAGCAAGGAATTAGGAATGGTAGAATGAATGAATAGTGGAGCTAATTGTCAGAGAGTGATATGTGGGAAGTATAAAAATGATTCAATGTGTTTATATTTAATTTATTAAATATTCAACATGAACAAAACAAAGAAGTATAATCATGTACTTCTCCTAAGGTGTGAGGTGTGCCTATTTACACAAAAAATCCAGGGGAAGATTTGGGGGGGGGGGAAGCAGCCCCCTCCCCTTTCTGGAAAGTAAAAAACAAGAAAAGAAAGAAAGGGAAAAAAAGAAATTATTGATCACCCAAAATGCCTCAGAGGTTATTTCCGGGCGTCTAGAAAACATATATTTTACGGGGGCATGCCAGACCGAACCCCTAAGATAGTGTTGTCTCTCGATTGGCACCAACCCCCTTTTTTGGATGTATGCATATGCATCTGTCTGTCGCCCCTGAAATTATATATTAATATACTTACATATTCATGTATAACGAAAAGAAACTATGCAACGTATCACAAATATATCAGCAGAATGCACAATGATAGACGGGCGAGAGCGGTATAATTAAATAAAAAAAATATTCAATATACTGTTGAATCTTACGTACTATATATTATTATCTTCATGTTTAGGTATGTACACAAAATTATACATACATGATTATATACAGTAAACATATATCAACAATATACAAATTCTAATACAGGTCTAACTCTAATTAAAGACCCTCTAATTAAAGACCAACACCAATTAAAGAGGGAGGCGTGTATTCTTTTTGTAAAATTAATACGTAAATACTCAAATAGGGGCTCTTAATTTCATTAAGTGCGGAAGTACAACACATAATTACCGTCAAAATATCTTATTGCGTGATCATAAAGACTTATTGATCCCGACCAGGTTAGTAAAAATGTAATTCTACTTGAGTAAAACAGAATGTGTTAAGAATGATTTTGCTTCCATTAGATTTGTTTACAGTCATTTGGGGGGAGGTGTTGTATTCTAGGGAAACGTTAATTTCTAATGAGGCTCTAGAGGGTGCGTTTATTTTAATTAGGTATTAAAATTTAGGTATTTATATTAGGTAGCTTTTGATTGCACGACGACGGCAGGATGTAATGACGTCACTAAAAGTCATCTGCGCATGCGAGAACGTTAAGGTCATTCTATCCTGTAATTGGCAAATTACTAGCCGTTGGATGTAAAATAAACAAATTAGAGTTTATGTAATTTCACATTTTAGTAATCTGGATAAAATTACAAATGAGTCTGAGTGCATTTTGCATTTAATGTATGTCATCTATAATAAAGTAAAAATAAATTAAATATATATATATATATGTAATCTAATAAAGAGATGAATATGGATGAAATAAAACTGAGATAGAGATCTAAAACCTTGTAATTACATAAAACAATATTTGATTTTTAGATTTTTTAAAGAAGAATAAGGTTTGGCTTTAGTGGTTCAGTTGCACATAATATACAGTGTTGTTTCGCAGGAAATCCTATAAATAATTGTATTTGGCTGGTTGCAAAATGAAACGTGACAGAAATTAAGAGCATACTCGGAAAGTATTACTAGCATCCACAATTAGTCTGCTGTTTGTGTGCCTTCTCACAGGACAAGTAGTCCGCCAATTTCTCCCTGATCTTAAGTCATTCATAATTGAAAATTTTTTGTATAATCCCCTTGCCGGATACACTACACATGTACGCGAACTCGGGCCTTCAACTCACCAGTTGAACTGTATCCCGAATGAGAGAAATAATTTATAAATCACATGCTGCGCAGATGGTGGCTGCATCAATAGAAAACACTTTCATCACAGATAAATAATTAAGAGTGTCCAATAATTTGTCAAGATACACCGCTCTGAGGGCTGTGTGAGATAGATGAATTTTACTACATGATTTATATCACTTTCCAGTGGTATTGTGGGATATACATTCACCTGACTCCAAAGAAGCTGCAAATGAATGTAGGGGGTACAAAATTTGTATTATAACTGGTGATAAGTTTCCAAGTTTAATGAATCCTGTCTCTGCCTGTTTGTGTTCGTTCTTTCTTTCATTGTACATGTTTTGGGATGTAACCTGTTGTATATCTTTGAGGCGTAATAAATGAAATGGAATTTGAAAGTGAAATGAAATTAAGAGATATACCAAATACCTTGTTTAAGCAGACAAATAATCTTTGCTGGGCTTCATGGCCCAAAGCTTGGATTAAGCATGGACCAAAGAAGATATATTCAAAGAAATAGACCCACAAAACGTGTGTATCTATTCCTTAGTTCGAGTCAACAAGGTAGGGGCTTCTGAGTAAGTGCTAGATAGAGGTGGTGACCCTTGGAAACCTTGCATTTCTTTTGTGCCAGTTTGTGGTGATTTAAAAAATAAATATTCTAAGGCTCTATCAAGACTATGAATTTTTCTTTGATAAAAAACTGTTGTATGCCCATATATAGTCATGATGTGCATTTATATGGTCAAGATGTGATGTCATCATGACCATATTTAGGTATGTCACATGTTTTTGTTAAATAAAATTTGATGTCTGGACAGAGCTTTATATATTCTTATTTTCTGTAAAGTGCACAAAAGCTTTGTAATAGGAGAGTGAGCCGTTCGAACCAACGCCGGTGTTTTAGCTGAAGGTTACTGTGCCATTCACTTAACCGCTCGGACAATCAACTTGCCTATTAACTTACAGTTGATGTATGAGGATGATAGTCATCACCATTATCACCACCATCATCATCTTATTTTTTATTATATATTCTAGAGAAAGTATATAGAAAAGTACTGTTCACATATTTGGGATCCGTGTATCTAAGTATAAAAATCATTCATATTTATACTACCTATTAAATTGGTTTGGCATTTAAATATTTTTAATTATGTGATCATCAAATCCAATAAATGAAAGCAGTTCTTATAAACAAATGATTATATAATAAACATTGGTAAATTTATTGGTCTATTAAGTGGTATTTGTTTTTTTTCCATAATGTTTAGTCAAATAGCATGGCTTTCCTACTAACAATTTATCTGGTAATATATCATATGTTGTCTCCGCTAGACAAGGTTAATTTCATTATAAATTAATGATGTCCTACTATAAGTCTGCTGTATATATTACTATTAAACATTATATTATTTTAAACAGATGCCTAGAAAGACTTTTCTTTGTTGATACAGTCTATAATAACAAAAGCAATTTTCATGTCTTTAAATATTAATTGTGAAGAAATATTAAATGGTTTAAATTAAACAAATAGGAAAATGGTAATGCTATTTTCCACACATGGACCAGTCTGGATAATACATTATTATTAAATATTACTACTATATTATAATATTACAAAAATGGTTCTTCTCAGAAGATACCATTGATTGCGATTTTTAGCATATTTATTTTATTTATAACTTATTTAGCCAGGATAACATTTCAGTAATATACACATCTAGATGTGTATAAGAGACAGAAATAAAACTGAGATAGAGATCTCTTATACACATCTAGATACTGTTTTTAAAATGGTCCTGGTAATATGCAACAGCATATGCCGCATGGTGTACTGAAAACCTGTGATTATTTATTAATATTTTGTACTTTATTTTAGGTATGACATGCTAAATACAAATGCAAAATTACATAAATACAAAAGTAAATATAAATTGAAAAGGTAAAAATGATGTGAATAATGTACATACTGTAGGATACAAAAATAAGTGTAAAGCTTAAAAACACAGATAGAAAAAATCCACGAAATCAACCCATCCCCATCCCACTCCTGTACACACAATTCCAGGAATACTACTGTGAGGGGAAACAGCTCCTGAAATAATTAATCTCTGTTGCAATTTTGGCCTACTTAATCGATCTACTTTATCACACTCTAGTGCTAAATTTACACGCACACAATACTTGCAATTGTCGACCACTTTACATGTTTATTCTCCAGCTCGTTGACCTGCTGAACAAAGTGAACAGGAGCTGGAGCGAATTACCAATTCACTTCTGACTTCATTCAAAGGAGATCATTATGAACATCTAGACATACTAAAACGAGCGAACAATTAGCATCATAAATATATAATTATTCTTGTTCCAAGGTTCTACTAGAGCAAAATACACTTTCTGTTTTTAAAAAAAACATGGTAGAAGAATAGAACAATGCCAAACAATAGATTAATTTATTTTAAGCATACTCTAATATTGTACCTTCTCTGCCATTAAGAATTTTTCTCATTAAGCTCATGAAAGCAAATAAAACCCACAATGTTCAACCATGCAAAATTAGCTTGACATTGCTGGCCTATAATGTAAATGCACTCTCGGTGTAAATTGAACAGGAATATTAAAGATCGAAATAAATGAATAAAGAAATTGTGTAATAAAATGCCTCTGGCGGGACTCGAACCTGCGACCTCTCGCTGTCAAGGCGAGTGTCTTAACCACTAGACCAAGGAGGCTTCATGGTTGAACAGATTCAAATACCACCAGATACACTCCATTACACAATATATATATATATATATATATATATATATATATATATATATTCAAAATGTATTATCTGTTTGTGTGTATGTATTTAATATCTAGTTAATATATTAAGTACTGAATCATATACTTATATATATTTTAGGTCTAATTACCAAGTGCATTTGCAGTTAGATATGACAAAATATAAAATAAAAACAATAAGTAGTAGCTTAATGGTGCCTGATCATAAACCCCCAGGGTTATAAGGTCAATCAATTCATACACCATGGCAGAAACAACACCCTAAGCCTCACAGTCTAAGCTAGCTTGAGTAATAGCTACTTAGATGCTGTATTTATTTTATCTATAATATCCCATATTTCAAGATGGCACTTTCACAGAAAATCTGACTTGAACAGACTTGACTGTGCATGGACCTGTTTTATGCTATCATTTCGTGCGACTTTAATAGGCAATCATATTTAATTATATAACAAAATAACAAAATAAACAAATAATTAAATAAAAAATAAACAGGTTTGACATTAGGGTACATAATTATATTCTAATATAATATTATTATTAATATTATTATTATTCTTCTTATTATTATTGAATTCTTAACTTTTGATTAATACTATAATTATGAGCCCACTGCTAGATGTAAATTGAAATATAAAAAAAATGTAACTTTTGACAAAAAAGCCTTAGAAAAGAATTTAATTTATAAATTACAAAATAATAAAAAGGATCACTGAAAGGGTATTATTAGTAAATAATGTTCCATCATCTACTAAGCAAAACACCTATTGAAAAGAATTCATTTTAAATAATTAATATGTTACTGACCAAAAAAAAAAGAAGAAAATTTAATAATGAAAATAACAAATAATCATGAATATCTATTTTATATATTTAATCCTAC
>NW_022746393.1:30112-52500 GCF_011630105.1 Anneissia japonica
GACTGATTGAAGTCAATAAACACCAATTAAAGAGAGAAAGAAAAAGGTGATAAATATGAGATGGATCTAAAAATGTAGTTTTGAAAATTATATAAATATACACCACTAAAACAGTATTAGTTACATTTTACACTAATTCAATAACTTCGTAATCAAAAGTAAAGTTTCTATATAAATGCTTGCTAACATAACATAATATTTAAGATTTAAACAAATGGATTGATTTCAACAAAATCAAGTTTGATATCATTACTGTCAAATATAAAATAAAAGTTTCTATATTTAATTTCTGTTATATTCTGTGGTAAATACACTCATCAGGAATGTAACATTGAGTAGCACATTTATTTACTTTATGCAGTATCTGCAAGGAAGGAATATTTTCTTATTTTAATTTTAAATTGCAATTTAATAAATTACTTAAATATACAAAGTAAGCTGGTTAAACATTGAATTTTATAGTATCAGTTTATTAGATTTACGGACAGTTTATCTTTCAATTTTAGCATATAATATTATTAACAGTGATATGAATATTAATCATTTGTTACTAGAAAGCCTACCATATTTTTCTCCTGCGCTGATAAAATATTTCCTTTCATTTCTTAACATATTTATATTCAAGAATTGCATCATCTCTCAAAGACTCTCACTATATTAATAAGCCTATAAAATTACTGATTATACAAACCATAAAAAAAATTACTTAATCAACAAACTTGTATTGTTGACATATGTATATTTTAATAATCAAACAGAGCTGAGCCATGGGTAGTAATATTTATTACCAGTAAATGTAATTAATATATGCGCAAGATCAAAAGAAAAGAATATTAATATTTTTCTATGATTAATAATGCATGATCAGGCTGTACATCTTGGTAAAATAAAGGGTAGGTATGCTAGCGAAGCATTGGCGGTAGATATTAATTAGCTTAATCTACCGTCCGCATCTATTTCTACACAAGTTGTCCAAGCAACAACACATGTATCCGATACTCTTGAGTGCGAGCAACCGTGCAGAGCATTAAACTGGGCTCACGTTGCGTGAATTAATCCCAATAGATGCATGATAGGTGTAAAGGGGATGTTGTGAGTTCTGTAGTCAATTTGCTAAATGAAGCCACTAACACAACATACTCACAGTCAAAGCCAGCACTTAGGAAGTCTACTAAATGGAAATTGGAACTCACAATAGCAGTCTACTGCTGCTCTGCCAATAGCCAAGGCAATATCCGTAATGGTAAGCACACAGAGCGATTTGGTTGGTTCCTACACGGTCATAACTACTAAATATTTGATTACTTTTCATCGCTTAGAGTAAAGTGTGGCATTCTAGATACTTAGCTGACAGTGTGCTTCATGGATGCAGCTCACTACAAGTGCTTGGAGAACAGATGAGGGGCCTATGATAATCTTATTTCTGAATGGTTCCTCATTACTGGATTTTAAGTGGTTATCTTGAAAACCCAGCTGGGTGGCAAGTGACGCATGTGTAAACATGTTTCCAGGATGTAGCAAAAGCAGAAAGGATAGTACTCAACTTGGAATTTTTACTAGTATGCACGGGTTTCTCTCTGGAAGATTGCAATTGGTAAGCACTGCAGGTCTTTTGATTTTCTATACAACATTTTCACTTGCATTATCTCAGTATATCTCCCAAAGCCCGGCACACATAGATGCAGCAGAAGGAAATAGCGTATTCTTATCTTGCTATACAAAAAAGTTAACTAATGAATACAGTAGAAAATGGTTACGAAATGATGAAGTGATAAGTACGAAAACAGTAGTGGTACCAAAATTAAGTGACCGCTTTCAATCCACTATAAGTTCTGAAGACAATGTCTTTGACAGTTACAAAATTCGGATAAACAATCTTCAACGCAAGGATGGAACTTATTTGTATAAATGCGCAATCTATAATGGAGAAAACTTGATAGAAGTTTCCGAAACTGCTAGGATAAATGTCAAAGAAATTCCAAAGGTACGATACCCAGAATGCACTCCTATAGTGGGACAAATGACCGATGGAAAGCCATCAGCCATCATATGTCGTTCCGAGAGAACCAACCCTTTGCCAACTCTTCGATTTATACGCAATCAGAATGAAACCATTGGATACGAAGCAAAAAATGAGAGCAACTACCTAGTGATCGAGCATAGATTTACGCCATCTATATCAGATGAGAATGAAAAAACAACATTTATGTGTATTCTGGAAACAACTGCAAAAAAAGGCTATACACGTAACTGTTCATTTGGACCCTTCAATGTCATGCATAAACCAGAGATGACAATTAAGGGGACGGAACGTGTAACCGAGGGTAAAGAGGTAGTTTATATTTGCCAGGGTAAAGGAAACCCATCACAGATTGAATATAAATGGGAATTCGAACCACAGCTTCCAGAGGATGCTTATAAACTTGAAAGCTTCAATTCAATATTACGTTTAATTCCAACGTATGATATGACCTCAACAAAAATATTATGTGCAGGTTCAAACTCGATAGGGGAATCGAGTGCATATTTGATATTAAATGTTACAACTATGGATGAACCTGGACTGTATCTCCCTGCATCGGCAAGGCCTTCAACTGGTAAAGACGCTAAGAATTTAACGATGGCAACAATTCTGTCCGTTGCCGGAACTTGCTTATTAGTGATTTCAGTCTTAGCCGCATCTACTATTTGTTACATTTATTTATGCTTTCGGAAAAACTTTCACCCTCTTGGGTATAAAATTGCACAACCGGATGTGTACTCAGAGCCACGTGATAGTTTACCACCACCAGTACTGTCAACGGACCGAGTAGCCCGTTGGCAAAAACGCAATGTTGGCGTTCAAGTGTCTTTGGATTATAACATCAGTGAGGAGCCATTGTATAGTGAAACACCGACAGCTAAATTAACCACAGAAGCGGAGATGGAGACCTTAAAAGAGGAAACACCGCAGAACAGGAGTGCAACTTATGTGTAGGAAAAAAAACACAAACCAAAACCATTGTCAAATTCTCTTCCGGTGTAATTATATTGAATGAAGACGTAAGTGAAAATTACTTATGGACTTAGAACCAGTTGAAGGGAAATGAACAGAGTAAGCGAACTTGCTTACAGCTGTTCACTATTTTTTTTTACATTAGATTGTGGATGTAATAATATTTTGTAGGGTCTCCTAGTAATAAGGTGTACATCCAATATAACTATAATTATCAGATGTACACAAACAGACCAATTATAATTTTAACATTTTTTAAAAACATTAACATAAAAATCATCATTCTTTTTGTTATTGATAATGTTATGTCTCAACATTTTTATATTATTATTGTTCTAACGATAATACTTTTAACCATATTTGTTGAGTAGAACATTTGTATGGATAAACATTTTAATTTTTAATAGCATTTTAAGAAGAGGGATATAAACAAAATATTAAAACCACAGAAATATAAAATGTATTATAGAATACTCTAACTGTTTTTAATTTTTTGGAAAAAAAAAAGTGTAATATATTTTTTTTTAAACCAACCTAAATGTTTTCAATTAAAATATAGAGGTAAAAATTACATGATTGTTTTGTTAAATTAGTTATTCTCTTCCTTATTATTTTTGTTCAATTTTATAAGTGTTCATTTTGTTCTTATACAACAACAGCATAAGACAAACCCGAACAACAATGGAATTAATTTAAAGTGCTACCATTTTATAGGTAATTTATTAAATAAAATATTGATTATTATCTAGAGTAATGAAGCCCATTTTCTCTATTTTTTACCTTCACAAAAATAATGGCATAACATAGAGTCAAAAATTTTATTATATGCCTAGATAGGCATTGATTCTCATTTCTTAATAAGATGATTATATTGATCTTCTGCAGAATTTTTTTTGTTTATGTGCCTTATGGAAGTAAAAAATCAAGAATATGGAATGAAACCAGAAACATTTTTTTCAACTTTGACCTTATAGGCCACTTATTTATTCATATTTCTCTAAATAGTTATGAACATTCACAACAGAATACAATCCAACAACTGCAAGTTAACTATCAAAAACAGAATGATAATCGCAACTCATAAACAAAAAACCTTTTACTTTGTCCATAAAAGCACTGAATATTTTGAAAGAATGTTATTTAAGGACACTTAGGTTTACTCCCATATATGCCCACAGGCCAAGACGCCCTTTTAAACAGCATACACTTGTCATTAACTGATACATTTAGGCCTAGATATCCCTTCCCTCTATGTATATGTATGTATTACAGTTTTTGTGAATTTATTTTGTGGCTACAAGGAGATTCTGTGTCTCAATTCATTTAAAGCAGGCCCAACAATGTAATATCTAATGAAGGTAATTTCAGAAATTAATGTCAGGTAGACTAGAAACGAGGATTATTCATGCCCAGAATGAGATCCAACTACAGGTGGAACCCAATTTCCAAAAACTCACTAGATTTTCTATTTGTATCAGAAGAATGTACCACAAAGATAATACGTATTAAAGAGTTAAAACTTTATATTTAATAACATATTATGGATATGTATATATTATATAATGTATATAAAATTCTTATATATATTTTATATATTATATACAGTATATGTGATTTTTATCTTTTTCTTAGTTGATTTCAAATATTTCGTAAAAGGCGAATAATGATGAGATGAAGTAGATGTTGATCTAGGATCTTAAATTAGTACGCGAATCGAGCCGTGGTTGTCAGACACATAATTGAAATCAGACTTAAGATAGGGTCCAACATGTTGATCTCAAGTAGCTTTTTTTTTGCTTGTCTAACGACCGAGCCAATTTTGTTTCCGACACTTATGACCGGACTTAAATTTTGATATATCTTGATGCCTTGTGACACAAATGTAAAATACTTGCTGCAATTTGAAGGTATTCTATCTGTAGTGGTTAAAATCTTGAAAACACCTTACAAATTAAAATAAAGAAATCTACTGCTCATTAAAAAAAAAATCTCCCCTTTGTCATCAGGTGTTACAGAATATGATTCATGAGAGGCCTATGTGTGTGTGGAAATTTTATATTGTATACAAATTTCTGAATAAATCATTATACAACATTTTAAAAATATCGCTTAATTTCCTCTCATAAAACAGTCTTTCACAATTTGATTTAACAGTACAGATATTTTACTACAAAATCCTTAAATATATTACCAGTTAATTTAAGGATACATGCAAAGTATACATGACGAGTATTTGTTAATTGGCAAAGAAAATAGCTCTTAGTTCTAATATTTAATTGGAAAATAATAACTTGCTTAGATATATTATAAAAGCCATTCAAATATTGAGTAATGATCTAATAATTTAACGCAACACAAACAGGATATCTCTAAGAAAAACCAGGAATAGTGAGTGCGAGCTGACGTCAATGGTAAAATTTCCAGTGTAAAGTATTTTATTTAAGCTTTCTTTCAGGGTGTAACCATTCAGTGAATATAGCACTGTTTCCAAGGAAGCCCTGGTACATAAATATAGCACAAAAATATGAAAAAGTGTTTACAATAAGTACAATTCAAAAGTAAACAAAAAGTAAATTTTAAAACAATGATATAGTAGACTAGAACTAAAATTAAAGCAGACAAATGATAACGATAAAATGAAAACCAAGTTAGAAGTTATTAAACTAAAGGAAGTTATTACTAAATACAGATACTGTAAAGGCATCTTTTTTAAACTATTAATAGAAAGAGAATCAAAATTATTCCAAATGCTCTAGCATGCAGAGTATGCTCATCAAATTAAAGCATACAATATTTTTATGTTTGTATATGATGCTAGAAATGTGTGTCTTATGGATCTACTGGCAATTTTACTCCTGTTGGCATTGTTTCAGCAATTGTTGCTGTATATGGCTATACAGGTTTGCATGTACAACTGACGATTAGGCAATCGTTAACAACATGAATTTATTCTAAATTCTGACACCAGTACAGCCTTCAACTTTCTTAGTATACATAATTTGTTTTATGAAAAATTTCTTAGATTAATTTGATTTTATTATTTAGGAATGAGGGCCATGAATTTCCAATAGCGTATATACAAGAAATTGACACAGGGAATTAGTCAGTTTAACGTCCTATTGGTCTTGAAAAAAAATATGTAGGATTTTTCTGATTTGATTCTTTTCATACCACATCCTCATTATATTAAATAAATAAAAGTAACAACAATAATAATAATAATAATAATATTAATAATAATAATAATAACAAATACAAACTACTACTACTAATAATAATGATGATGTTGTTGATGATGATGATAATGATGGTAATAATAATAGTGATGATGTTACAATTTCTCAGTATTTTTTTGTCATCTACATTAAAAAAAATGCCCAATTTTAATATCAAAATCATATGTTAGGTAATATTCACAAAATAATTATCATATATATGATCAAGGACCACGACTTTATAGAACATGAATTTTAAAGAAATAGTTAAAGTTCAGTTCATCCTCATTGTCATTATCAATATCACCATCATCTATCATTATTATCAGGAGACCCATAATCATCAACGCTATAATTTTTTAACATCAACTAATTTGTAATTAACGATTAAATTAAAATAAATATACTAGATGGCTAATATTTCCTTTTTAGTTGAGCATGTTGGTAATTGAAGTTATTTTCTGAATTATTACCAATTTCATCGTCCTCATCCTCCCCATTATGACCATCATCATCCGTATATTACCATTATTGTCATCATCATATCATTATTTTAGTAACAATGTATGTCATCATCATTATCCTCATAATTGTTATAATCATTATCATCACCACTTTCAATATCATTATTACCACTGGCATTTACATCATTACCATCATTATAATATTTACCTACCAGCACTTTAAATTGTAGCAGATGTCAAATGTCCAAACTCCCAAAATACAGTATCTTCCATCATGAAAGTACAGTAATAACAAATTCTAAAATTGATGAGAAACAAAATTCTGCCAAAAAACCACATCACAAAATATCAATGTTCCCCATCTTGTCTTCTAATCATGCCATTTATTTATTCATTCACTTTTTTGTCTCATCGACCTTTGCCATTTTCAATATTTCAGTAGTGATCACACCAAATATCCATTCCCTAGTCTACACATACCTTTAAAGATTAATGATGTAACGTAACAGTTAGCAGGTAGGGAAATGGCCAGTATCAGCTAGATTACATGCAAGAGGCTGTAGTTTTAGGTTTCACATTGTACCATGATTAATCAAATTCGCATGCAGGCAAACATTTAATGTATTCTTTAGAGAGGTTTAGGTTAAAATTTGGCAAGATTTAGGCACTGATATACTAATACTGATACCCCATGTCAAATCTGACCTTCCATTTCTATACAAAATTCAATTTTTTTTTCTTTTTTAAATCGAACCTTTCACTGTACTGCGTTATACTAATTCCTCAGGTTTTTTTCAATTTCCTTAAATATGGCCTCAAGTTTTTCATTTATGATTATTATGGCAACGGAACCAAACACAGCATAGACTCACTGACTGATCGGTTAACGTGAGGACTTAGCATGTCTAATAGTCATTTGGGAATACGGCACATCAACATGTGCTCTGTCTATAATTAAACGTGCATGGGTTCAAGTCGGTCGTCATAATTAAAGTAATTACTGTACCACAGATTGAATATTAATAACTATTAATCAATCACTAATTATCTCCAAATCAGCTCACCTACATAAATACCTAAAATTGATTGGTTGATTGCCTGAATAATAAATCATCAATAATATTACTGGCTCTATGAATTCTAAACATAATACATTCAAAACAAGCCCAAACTGTGGGCTTATAATTTAGTTTTAATTTCTTTATTATCACTAACATTTAAAATGTGCTATCCTTGAAGATTAAGTGCTTAAAAAGTGAATGTATGTCTTGAAGTCTTTCTTAAATATCAGTTATTGATGGCTGCAACACAATGGGAGACACTGTTAATCTACAATAATTACTGCATATAATAATTTTATCTACATATATCTGCATAAATTAATATATTTTCAGTAAAATGACAAAATTGTTTTAAGGGGAAAAACAAGAGAAGCCAACACAAAGTATTATTAGGTTATTGATTGAATCATAAATCATGATTATACCAGAGGCATATCTAATTTCCAGCAACAACAACAATAACATACAGTTAAAAGATTAACAGCTATTACATATTATAGACATTCTTATTTCCTGAATGGTTATTCATCATGTTGAAATGGTAATTACGTTCAGGTGAAAGAATTCTGAAAGAAAGAACGCACAAGTTTGTCTACGGTGACAAACGATATCCAAAGTACTAGAGAAAAGTGCCTAGAGGCATAGCGATGATTCTTCACTATAAATTGCTAGTTAGAATTGCCAGTCTTAGGGACTTACAGCTTTCCGGAAAAGACTAGTATGCAGAGATGATATAGGACTAGAATATGGGAAACAGTGTGATTTCTTTGATATCACATTTCTGATCAATATATTCTATGTATATCTTTCAATTTCCTTCTCTGTGTTTTATTTGTACTAAACAGTACACTCCACTTAAGAAATCAGGGCTGTTTTATTTTAGAATATTTATTTTATATGCTTTTATTGTAAAATTTATAACATATAATTATATAATACAATTATAATATTAAAGTTGTATAAATACAATAAAATATAGACTATTCTACAATAAAATTATGAGATATAATTATGTTATTTAAAATATAATTTTTTTAGGTTCATGATTCATCCAAAATGAAATATTTCTGTTCATTAGTATACATATTTAATGTTATAATATTATATATTTATATAATATAATTATAACATTCAAGTTATATAAACAAAATATATATTATCATTAGATATACTCCATTTAAGATATTTTAGCAAAAATTTTATTACCGGTATATGCTTTTAATGCTATAATTATAATGCATAATTATATAAATACAACATTCAAGTTATAAACATATAAAATATATTTTTATATAATTATTATTATACAATTATATTGCATAATTATGTAATTTAGAATATTATATAATTTTAGGTTCTTGATTGACTGTATGATCCAAAATGTTGTAGTGAAATGGTTCTGTCTATCAGATGAATATCATAGTCAATACTTGAGGGTCTTTAGCAATCAATTAACCTTTGATGCAAGTTAGGCCACATTTTAGTTATTTTTAGTATAATTATGATATTCAGAACCTACAAAACATTAAGGCTTAGCACTCCTTAGTATCACATCCAATACAGTTTATATAGGATATAGATGTTGGGTTTAGCCCATGTCATCTCTTGTCAAGCCCCTGGTCAATAAAATACTTTAAATGTATTGTGACGAATTTGTAATAAATAAATAAGTATAGTTTTTAGGCACATGCCATTGTGTTGGGTCTCAATTTTGACTTATTATTTGGTCTTCTTTAAGCATTTATATATATATTTCTTTTAATACATTATTTTTATTCATATTAATACAAGTTATAAGTTGCAATGTTAATATCATTATAAACTCCCATGATTTCGGTTTTTTTTTTTAAAATTAATATTCATTCCACTCATTATTAAGAGCATATGTATTTCTAATATATGCTTCAAGTTTCTAATTAAACTTCATCAATCATTAGAGAAGAATTTCCACTAAGATTTTCATGACACTCTTAGCTGTGTTTCATTAGATCAAACATAGATCAAGTGTTAATTGTATCTCCTTTCCCCATATCTGTATCAACAGGAAGCTTTCTTTCCTCCATGGTATCATCAAATCCTTCTTGGATAAATGATGTTAGCTTAAAGACAACTGGCATTTTTGTTGAACCAAACTTGTTAGCAGTGTTGTGGTTTAGGCTATGTTCAGACACAACAAGATACGCTAGCGTAACGTTAATCGAGTGGTGTGAACTTGTGCGCGGCGTAGCAAATGCCAGTATTACCGCACAGTCATTGGCGTACGATAATCCACCAACAGACTCCAGATTAGCGTACGCCACTGGGTTATGACAGTCATGCATTAATGATTTTGAACTCGGCCAGGACTTGACCAATCACAATAAGCATAGATGTAAACAGGAAATATTACGAATACAAATATATCGCGGCAATACTTATGCTAGTGTTTGTTAATCGCCCAGTCTGGACATCTTGCTATTTACGTCATGTATTAACGTACACCCGGCGTTAGATACACCTGGCATATCTCTCAAGCCTCTTAAGGGTTTAGGCTGAAGTCGTAAAAAATGTAGCAAAACATTTGTGATTTCCCCATATATAGGCAAAAGTGATGTCATTATATATATATATGGCAGTCACAGATTTTTTTTCACTAGTGTGGGTAGATCTTAAGCCTCATATGGAAGCACTGGGTTTGTCTTGGTTAGTGATACCACTTTTTTTTTTACTCATGTATTAGGCTCAATTTCAGTTTCCCATCACTTTCCCCATGATTTTGGTTTAGATTGGTAACCACAAAGATTTAATCCAGATTAAGGTATCCAATTTGTTTCTCAGTGCTTGAAAAATGTACAAACAAATTTCATCCCACCACCAAAGTTCTATCTATAGTGAAAAACAAATTTGGGATTTTCAGGAAATTTTTTTAGCTCCCATATTTTATAGCTCATTTACTCAGTACTGGTCTGTGCGACAACTTAACCATTTCGCCACTACATGCCTCAAATGTCTACTAACATTTTTTGGCCTCCATTCTGTGATAGATTTCCTCTTGTTGTCCATCTTGTAAAACGACACATCCGTTAACATTTTTTTCTTTTTAACTTTTTTAAAACATTTTTTCTCTTTAACAGCTTATGATTACCTACAAATATAATTAATGACAGCCCCATAAAATAAAACATTAAGGAAAAAAGGGGGTGGGGGCAGAATGGTGAAGTTGTGCTTCAAAGTAGTCTTTGAGAGGAAAGTTAGTTTTAGATTGCTATGCTCAAAGAAGTCAAAATGACATAAATTCTAGATCGATACTCATTTCTTTCTGATTTTACAAAGTGTGTTTGATTCTGGAAAAATGCCTGCAGCTATCAAATGAGAAACTAGTTAATTTGATTATACAGACAATGTTCTTTGCCAGCTTTCAACACGCTAACAAGTCAATTATATGTAGCCTGTTATGGAATACCAGCAAACTGTGACTAATTCCACTTAGGTTTGGTTCTCGTAAGCGCCTATGTAAACAACACCCTAGGCTTTCACAAGTTTGCCAACCAGTACCTGGATTAGGTAAACGTTGGATGAAAGCGAATAATGAAACCAAAAACAGGAGAACTACATAAATCTATGATTATTACAGGGATATGTAACAAGCCTGTGGCTTCTAAGCTGATACGAACAAAATTTATGGTAAAATTAGAAAATAGGTAAACTAACGCTGTACGATATACAATGTATCTATTTTGTAATTTATCATCCTTCCAGTTTTACTTTCAGTACTTTTTGAAACACTATATTGCTTTTGTCTCTTCTAGAAACCCACTGTCTATTGTCATTTTGTTTACAATTATATTTACAGAAATATAATTGTAAATATATAGATTTGCCTGAAATTAACAAAAACAATAACTATGAAAATATTAATTATTAATATCAAATTTGTATTTGGTGTTGCACTATGTTCCTTTCAGTTAACTCCTGTCTATTATTTGTTGGTTATAAAGTTGCCTAAAAATATTAAATTACAAAATATTGATGACAATGATAATTATTATAAAATCTGGTATTTATTTAATTGGCTCACTTTATTGTAACAACACCTAATATTTTTTTTACAACTGTATGTACATGTGTATCAGTGTTCCATTTCCTAAATAATAATAATGATGATAATAATAATGATAATAATAATAATAATAATAATAAAAATAATAATAATTTTCAACATTTCTTTGTTGCCTTCTTAGTGTTTTAATACCAATAAATTAAATAATAATGATAATAATAATGATACTAATATCCATATGTAGTATTTCTTCAATGAAATGTCAATATAGTATTAATGAAAATTACCAGCTACATTTTGGGTACTAGCTGGAAAGTACTGGTAATCTTTCTTTTTTTTCTGGACACCTAATCAATGTGAGGAAATTGTTCTTCCTTGGGGTCCAGATAACTTTTATATTACAAATACAAAACAAACTTAAATGAAAATAAGAATTATATGGGGAATTAAATACAAGAAGCAAATTTATATCAGAGTTTTGCAAGGAGTGAATGTAAAATGCTACAAATATTTGATGGTAGATTATTCAAAGATTGAAAGAACGATATGTTTTTTACCAGTTCATTTTGCCATTTTGGCAAGACCCAAGTCTTTTTAGATTTGCTTCTTGTATTTATTTTACGATATCATCAATAGGATCATAAAAGTTAAATAAATAGTCAGGAACATTACCTTTCTATCAGTGAAGAAATAAGCACCTATGAATTTATTTGTTGTTTCAAGAATAATAATAGTAACAAAAATATTGATAGCGATAAGTTTAATAAACTAATATTAATAACTTTCGTCATTTGTAATCATATTTTTTTGCCCTGAAGATCTTCTATTAAATACCTGTTTAATTATAATTAATATTCTAATTATTGTTCATCAAATAACAATTAATTATTCTGTATGTATTTGCAGTATGTATTTTCTTATAGTCATTTACATTTTGAATGCTCTGGAGAATCAGTTTTAACTTTCTGTCACTTTCTGTTACTTTTACAATTTTCATAATTTTATATTAATATCAAATGGTTTCCCTTTTCATAACAGAAATAAGCAAAATGTAATCAAAATGTAATAGTATCACTATATGAATACAAATTAACCATCATGATTTTTTTTCAGTCTTTTCGTGACTGGGTTACAGTACTTGATTAAAAAAAATTCTGATTACCTTCAAGTAAAACATATCCCTTGAAAATAATGGAACAGCCATGAGTACATAATATTTTTGTGTGCAACCCGCTCATTTAATTCACTACAATTATGAATGACTTTACCTTTAGATATAATAGAATAATCCATGCATCAAATTTGGCTTCTTGAATACTATATCATCTGAATTGTACATAAAGCTTTATTATTTCACCTGCTTGTACTTCTTAAATATTGCTATTTATCTTTAATATATACAATATAATAATAATATTTATCTTTAACTATACTGAAATTATTTATTTTAAGATCAATTTGTGAGGTAATTTTTTTGTTGCTATGAATATTCGATGGTAAAATTCTGAGTCTGGGTTTTCTGCAATGTTATTTTTTTTACCATTCAACAAATCAATCTATCAGTCTGTCAGTCATCAATCAAATATTCTGTCATTAATTTATCAATCAATAATTCAACCATTTAATCAGATAATAAATCGATCAATCAACCAAATATTCATCAACTAACAATACTTAATCGATAATAATATTCAATCAATTATAAGCAGATGAACTGTGACCTTAACACTATCACAATGCCTACCGTCCAGCAAGACAGGCCTATTCCAGCCTTTATGGTTCATTAAAAAAATATTTTTCGTTGTAGTAAAGGGAAAAAAAAAAAAAAATGCTGAACCTTAATTTCGTACATTTTGGGTCAGTGGGCATGGGAACACAATAATTTTTGTTATTAACACATCTAATTTCATTTTGCTACACATAGTGATACCCATTGGCACCGACTTCTGTGATACAATTGATAATAAAAGCAGTGAAACATGTAAATATTATGAATTTTTTTGCGAGTCGCAGAAGACTTTGGCCCCACTGGGGTTCACATCCTGTTCTGTGCATTTCTCTTGCTTCTCTCTACTTTCAGTAATAATTAATACTTGATGGTATGCTGTAACATTGTGTGTGTATTTATCTGCATGCACTAATATTATGGCATAACTAGAAGTACTGCCTGCAACAGGGGTGAGCATGATAAAAATCGGTCGGAGGGCCAAAGTGAATTTTTCGATTTAAAACCGAGCCAAGATATTATAGTGGGTCGCACACATCGGGTTTAATTGATTTTTGCTAGCATGCACTTTGCCCACCAGTGTCCTACAAAGTGTCCCCGTTTATGTAAATGTTCACCAATTATAGATGTAGTCTTTCTTTCCATTCTGGTATCCTTTCCATCCCCAGTCTACCGTAAAGGATCGAATAATCATTGATCTCGAATAAGTAGTTATTCAACATTTTCTAAGCATTCTACTTTTATTTGTTTATTTTTTCCCTTGCTTATTTTAATTGAATTAAAAATTAAAAAAATAATATATGAATGACACAAATTCCTCAAAGCATGTTTCATACATCTTTGATAATTTATTTTAAATTGGTAAATTTATAAAAGTTATTATTATTATTATTATTATTATTCAATTAAATTATATGATTATACATCAAATATTTAAAATTCACAAATTTTAAATAAATTATCAAAAACAATATTTTTTTCACATAATTAAGTGAATAAATTAAATAACATAAAAATGAATATTTCTTTAGCATTTCATTTACAAGATACAGTAATGTAATAATTCAAGTCTGTAGTTTACAGTGCTATATGCTTGTTGTCTTTTTGTAGCATTAATAGGTATTTTGTTCCCCCCCCCCCCATACAGTATTGATCAACATATAATTGATTTTGTTCCCCCCCCCCCCCATACAGTATTGATCAACATATTGTGATACAGAGTTCAGAATGAAACATCAACACCAGGATCAATATCCAATATTAGCTAGACCTTTGACCCCCCATTCACATAATTCCCTCATTGTGTATTTCATTTTCTCCCAGCAGATCATAAGAAAGACAAATTACTAGTAAAAACAATCATTTTACCCTTTGATATCTCACAATAATAAATATAGTCATACCGGCAGTAATTGATATCACAGGGGGACCATTAGTGTAGTAATTTCAGAAACATGATACATACTTTGGTTTTATATTTTTGTTAATCCTTTATGCCTAAAGTAATAAATATGATATATCTAACATAAATTTCAGTGCATAATATATGACTCCAATATAATATTCACCAAAATAAATGGGTTCATATGGTTTTAAAAATTTTAAAAATAAATAAGTTTCATATTAAATGTTTGTTATACAGTAAAACCACTGTGAAGGGGACACCATTGGGACCAAAAAAACTGTCCCCTTAAATTTGAATTATTTTTTTTTCTGATACTTTGTGACCACTGTAGTTGTTTTGATACAATAAAAAAAATAAGTGTCCCCTTAATTAATAGGAGTTAAATTATGTTGATTTGACTTTTTGCACTCACAGAAAGTGTCCCTTAATACTTGAATTATTTTAAGATACTACATGCATAATGAGCATCATGATTATTCATACATAATATACCTAATTTGTATTCTCTGTTCCATGTAATTATTTATAAATATATTTATGCTTGTAACAAATTTTACTGATCTTTCATTACGACATGATTCACATGGATTAGGCGAGACTTGTTTATACCTTGTTTCGCAAACCCACAGCCCACCAATATTGATGATTTCAAATAAAAATTAAATTTGATTTTTGGCCAATTAGTGCAACCTGCTCTGACAAGAATCATGATTATTCATAAATAATATACCTAATTTGTATTCTCTGTTCCATGTAATTATTTATTAACATGTTTATGTATGTAACAATTTTAACTAATCATTCACATGGATTAGGATTAGGCCAAATTTTTTATACCTCCACGAACCCGCTGCAAACCAATATTGATGATTTTTAATAAAATTTTTGGACAATTAGCACACCTGCTCTAATGATCTTTAAAAAAATACATTCGCAAAAAAAGGCGCACCTTATGATCTAAAATCAAGGAATATTTTTGTCATTTAATTTTTTTTTTCATCATATTTCACACATGCATGTAATTTATGAGTAACTTAAACTATAATGCGCTAATATGGGTAGATATTTTTGCACAGATATGATAACGTAATCACCAATACTAATGATCATTAATAGTTAAAACCAGATGGAATAGTAATTTGCTGATAAGGGCAAATGTCATAGTAACTATATAATCACTGGTCAAATTTCTTCTGTTTCTTATTCAAGTTCAGGTTAAAGTCATATATTATTTAGTATTGTAAAATTGTCATTGATTAACATCTTTTTATTCAGAAGTTTTTACCCTTTGACCTTCCAACTTTTAATTTACAATATTCTGGAAATATATATATACTGTATATACAAATACAGCATGGTTGAGGTGTTGTATAACTGGGACTACCGCTCTCTGCTAAAAACCGTAAAACAACCATGTTGTACTTGTTTCACTGTACCTCAAAAAAAAAAATTAAGCAGCAAAACGTCAGTGTACATTAGCCATTTCGATCTGAAAGTGTAAAATTACATACTGCAGCTTGCATACTGTTTCTTCTAGGCAGGTAGTTGATTTTGGGTAGTACTGGTGTTCCCCGCGTACATTATCATGTGCAATTTACCCAAGAGATCTTGTTATTACTTAATTAATATTTAAGAGTTATAGTAATATATTAATAAATGGCTAAATAGATATAGTATCCTACATTTGCTGACCAGGGGGTGGGGGCCATCTTATGATATGTCCTACCATCATTATGTGAATCATTATTTGCCAAGTTTTTCAAATGCTAGTAAAATAAGATGGTGATTCTGACATCTTCAGTTAAAAATATACCATCTATGGTAAAAATCTCAAAAATTAAATTCAAAAGGTGCCAGGCTCATTTCATACAAATTAAAGTTCCAATATTAAGTTTTCATTGATATCAAAACACTGATTTTATTTTAATCTTTATTACATATGTAGATGAGTAGGCCTACTACCAATAGTGCATTGCAATAGTTACTAATCACTTTATTTTTGTTTGTGCTAAACATATATCTAGTACTACATATGCTAGTATTATATTTATTATTTTCCTATTATTATCAGTGTATATAGGTTTTATAAGGCCATCATAGTGAAACATGAGGCTCCAAAACAAGTTGTTACTTTAGATGGCATTGTTTATAGTAGTATGGTGGTGTGGCATTACATAGATATAGCGAATATAGTATATTGTAACACTTTTAACAAGAGAATTTAGATCCAAATATTTTATTGCAAAACAACAAAAGGTTTAATGCAGGATGAAAATTCAGTTCAACTTAAGAAAGCCCCTTTAACAATCCAAAAAATTAATAATACAGAGATTTTATGTATCTATTGTTTTTCAATATCAATAGCATGAATTTTTCTCACTTCTTGCCAAAAATTGTAAATATTTTTTGAGCAGGTGATTTCTCATACACTGGTAAAAATCTGCTACATCAAGCTCTGAATTATTTAAATCATCTCAGAAACCATCTTGGATCATTTTACGAAAACCACTTCCAACTTGAAAAATACCCAAGAATATTTTGAGGAAGCTTGCAAAAAAACAACTAGGACATATTCTGTAAGGATGGAATTTGTGAATGGCGCCACCTATTGTCACAGAGAGGTTACCATTCCTGATTAGGATAAAAAAAAACGAAGAGGAGTGAAGGTTTGAGAGGAAAGAACAAGAATATGAGAAATTCATGAACAAGTATACTGAAAAGGAAGAAGGAATCCATTGCAAGAATTAAGCAGATACCTAAAAATATCTTCGCAAGTGCTGGAAAACGAGATGAAAACATGGAAATAATGGCTGCTAGCAAATAATGCTTTGTTATACCAGGAGAGTATGCATAATGAGTTGATAAGATATGATGCTAAAAGCTACTACTTAGGAGTTATAAGCTGAAATATTGTACTACTACAGGTAAGCCTCTATCTCCATTTATATATAAAAAAAATCATTTGAAATAGAAATACATTGCATATTACAAATTATTCATCTCTGCAGAATTTTATAAAATTTTAGAATGTTTTCAGTAATTTTTAATGCAAAGAATTTCACTGCAAATAAGATATGCATATTTGTGAATTATATTTTAATTTTGCATCATGCAGATAGCTAATATTCTATTACATGCCATCGACTATGTTTGCAAAAAAAAAAAAAAAAAGAACAAACTTAAAAGATATCCGTAGCCTTATGTTGAACATTTTACGTCATGAATGTGACCTCCTGCTTTATGTGCAATTCTGACTCTCCTTTGTTCTCCGCATTTGGATTATTCATATTCAAAGCTAAATATTGTGAGATAAAAAGTGATTTATTTGAAATGAAACAGCAACATTCAAAATAAAGCCTAGAAATGCATTTCCTAACTAATTTACATAATCTGATTGTGATGTAAAATTGCTATCATAATACACTATAGAATATCTACACACAAGGTTAAATAGTGCATCGTATAAATATACATATCATATATAAATATGTTTTAAAATGTTATGGTATGCTACACAAAAGTATACAGATTGCATAACATACAACTACATAAATTATTTTTTCCATTTCAATCAATTATATAACAACACATACATATACATAGATATCTATATGTCATACAAATAATATATACAAATGTATATACATGTTTATATAATAATAATAATAATAATAAGTTACATTTATATAGCGCATATTGCACAGTGCCTCTATGCGCTTTATATAAAATTATATAAATTATAGAAAAGACTTATACATATATATTAAAAGTTATTCCAAAGTATACAGAATGTACAACATACTATTATTTGATTTATTATAATCAAATATAATAATAACTGTCTCTTATGTTTCACCAACCAGGATTTGAACACAGGACCTCTTTGCTGTTATGTATGCATTAAACCGTATGCACTAAACCAAAAGTTCAATGACATTAGGTCTTCTGTTATGTTTCATTTTAAAAATGAAAGCAAAAGGGAAGCTGTACCCAAAATGTAAACACAAACTTTTGTAAAGTATGCAAATATCACTGTTCTTCCACATTTTTCATAAAATAATTCAAATTAGTTCCTCTTTAAACTATGATTGAAAATGGTCTTCCTCTTTCATCGTTAAATTGTGCATTATTATTATAATTATAACTATTAATTGCCTGTGAAAGTAAACACCTGATGAGAACTCATAAGTAAATATTTACCAGTCTCTTAAAACATCATTTTATTATTCAAACTTTAATACAAAACCGCTTTTAGCAACAGTATAAAGTTTAATTGAGATATCAACATTTTTTCCCCATAACATTGTGTTTGTTTTTGTGTGTTCAAGTGTGTGCTTTAACTTTTATATATGTATTTGAGATTCATTGTTGCATTTTTATCTGTTTGTATTTGTATTTTGTGTAAAGGTGACTTCAGTTTGCTTCATTTACTGATGAATAAGTGACATGTGCGAAAAATTTAGCAAGTGCCCCGCACATCGCGTCCATGTGAAGGCACCTATTAACATTAGCACGCCAGAGACTAGACTCAGACCATGAATACCATGTAAGAAAAACAGACATCACAGGGATATGTAAACACTCTCAAGATATTAAGCATGGATTTAGGCAAACATTCATAATGCAAAGCTTATCTTTCACTGTGGCAATTTAGCAAGCACCCCGCACATCAGTTGCGTCCATGTGAAGACACACCCATTAGGAATAACACGCCCCCAGACTAGTCTAAGAGCATGTGTACCATGCTTAGGGCATTGTGTACCATGAAAGAAAAACAGATATCGCAAAGATACGTAACACTCGCGAAAATATTGAGCATGTTTTTGGGCGCATGTTGATGGCGTGCAGCTTATTTTTCACTGTGGCATCGCATATATCCTTATTGTCTGCGCATAATTTTTTACCGACTTTTAGCAAGGTTTGAATGCACTTGTGTGAAGACAATGGTGATTTCAGCAGAATATCTCAGCAAGTCTGAGTAACATTAGCATGCATCCCATGAAAAATTTTTCCTTGTGTAGATCGAGTGTAGTATTTTGTTAGTTTGTGTGTTAGGCGAAACTTTTTTTATTCCTTGTTTCGTGTACTTATTTTTTTAAAGATCATTGGAGGAGGGCAGAATAAAAATTTAAAAAAAAATTTTGTTATCTTATTTAGCAAATAGTTTTGCCAAAAACATCCAGACGGAGGAAAAAATAAAAATAAAATTTTATTGGTGAATGTAAAATGGGACGGTTAAATGCTTCAAATTTATATAATTATGAAGAAATATACATATTTTATCTTTGGAGATTTCAAGGCAGCGGAGGGCGTAATAAAAATTTTTTTTTAACTTTAATTTTTTTCTGAAATTTCCATTTTCTGTGGTGGCGGGTGCGCTAATTGGCCAAAAATAAAATTTTATTTTTGTTCGAAGTCATCAATACTTGCATTCGGCCAGTTCACTAGACAAGGTATAAAAAAAGTCTTGCCTTATTATCTTTGTGAAAGCAACGAAGGTGTTGTATATTGGTCATGTCTTCATGTTGTGTTTTGTAATGCGCAAAAAAGCAGCTCAAATGCTGCTTTCACTTATGTCAGTACTGTATTCTGTGTTCTTTGCTTTCTGCGTTCAAATGATGATTTTATATTTTGTATGAATTTACCTTTTTTGAGTGTTGAGTATTTTGTTTGTACGCAAATAACAGCGTTCTATTTCCTTCGTTGAATGGATTTATGTACAGTACTACCTAATATACCTGCTGCAAAGCCTAGTAATTGAATTGAACTACATTGCATATAATAACATTTTTGTAATTCTGTGTTTCATTCTAACAAAAAAAAGTATTTCACGCACACAAAATTGATTCAATTGATAATGCTGTATAAAAAAAAAATTAAATTATGTATTCAAAGATTCACCCCATTTAGGAAATGAATGAATAAAGAAATGTAAAATATTTTAGACTAAATTAATCAAAGCCTATAGCAAATACAGTATACATAAATTACTTGAGTGACTATAGAGAGTTATTCTATTGCGATAACCTCCAGAAAAACCGATAAAAGAAAAAAAAAACACAGCAGAAAGACCTGTAAACAAGTCGATTGAAATACAAGGCTTTCGTTCATGAATATTAATGATGGAATTTAGCATCAAGGTCGCATGATGCGATAGCATATGGCGTATTATTATGACCACAATAAAACAAAATGGGTATGATATGGTATACTATGATGGGGGTACCATCTTGTACTGGATGATATAGTCACAACAGGATAGAACAATAATGTATCTAAGATACGAAACTAAAGCCCTATTGATTTTCTAATAAAACGTATCATTGTCAACTCACAAGAGTATTACCGCATGAAAACAAAATTGTGTTACTTTTTTCAAAGAAAACCCACCCAGTCATTAAATCATTGAATAAAACGATGCAAAAAATACATAGTTCCTGAGGTTAAATATCCAAATCAGTTTTTTTTTTCACCTATATTGATTACAGCTACATTGCTACATTAATTATATAACTAATATGTAATATTAATTATATAATTTGATTCACTAAAAACTGGATTAAATGTCAGCACAAACAATGTCCAAATGCTGTGCACTGTTCATCAACAGTAAACAAATTTTAAAAAACAAACAATCTATATATTACAGCTTCCTGATACAAAAAAAAATACAAAAAAAAATTACTAGTAAGCAGGTTGCATTCCTGTTATATTTAATGTAGGATCATTTTTTTTCTTAATAATAATAATAATAATAATGCTTATTCATAGTCTCATTTGTTTATATTCATCTTTCCTGGGTTTCAAGCTAATTTCAGTCAGTAATAGAATATAAATCAAAGAAACATCTTTAAATATTCTATTTCTTATTGTTATTATTAGTATTATTATCGTGTTAAGAATTAGCAAACAATCAGAAATCATATTTAATGAATTCATTGCTTTTAAAATTTAAATACCATCAAATATACGTTAATACCGCAGATGTGTACTACTATTTTGTATTTAAATAATAAAGGGAACAAACAAATAACAAGTTCATTTGCATACACTTATGGCATGCATTGTCTTTAGAATTCAGACTGACCTAAAATATTTCCAACTATAATCATGCAAAACAAATAAACATAAATTATTGAATCCAACCCAAAGTAAACTTGGCAAGCCCAATCTGCCGTATTGTATCTTAAATTAGATTGTAGATCTTGGTGTATTTGCTAATTAACATATGGCACAATGGCTGTATAAAGGTCATATATGTATATACTTTACCATCTGCACCATACTAGCAATCATAACAAATAATAATAATAATAATAATAATGTAATAAGGAAAATTAAACTAATAATAATAATCATAAAATTATAATACTAATGAATGACAAACTAATTTAAATATTGAAAATAGTAATATTATTTGTAGTACTGTACTCTATTAAAATTAAATGTGTGTGTGTGTGTGTGTGGTCTCTTATACACATCT
>NW_022746393.1:52538-63702 GCF_011630105.1 Anneissia japonica
GCATAGCTCTCAACGAATGTAGTCCCATAAATAAATGAATAAAGAAGTTGTGTAATAAAATGCCTCTGACAGGTTTCGAACCTGCGACCTCTCGCTGTCAAGGTGAGCATCATAACCATTAGACCACAGAGGCTTCATGGTTGAACAGATTCAAATAATGCCAGATACACTCCATTACACAATAGGAAGGGCTAGAAACAATTGCATATAATATAAATCAAGAGTGCTGTTAACAGTATTAACGGCAATCAAATATCATCATTTTGGCCATATTCGAACAAATAACATAGCTATTAGCTAGCTTGGAGTCATACATATGTTTCATCACTCTCAAGGGAGCAAAAAAAAAACAAAACAAAAAAAAAACATTTTTGCCCCTCCCTTCCTTACAATAAAATTGTTGTTGCTACTTCAAGATCATAAGTCTTTTCTCTACTTAACAAAAGCACACATGGATTTTTAACCTCCCAGTGTGTTTTGTAATCTCATGAAAATGGATGACCCCTTAGTGAAGCGTTAAATTTATGATTTTGTACTGAAATTACTAATCAATTGTCGATTGTTGATGATAGGGATTTGTGTTTTGTTGTTACTTGAGGCAACTAAAAAGTTCAAAAGCAGTGATGATTAAAATTCCAATTTGCAAAGATTTCCATTATAATTTACAAAGACATTGACAAATATATTTTGGTTTTAATATATAAATGATAATTAAACCAGGTGCTACTCTGAATCTGCAGGAAATTATTATTATAATGTAACATAACTTTGTTTTCAGCTGGCCAAATTGGCATTACAATCTCCTAGTAATTTGATTAACTTTCCATTTTAGCTTGGCATGTGTTGATGATATGAACGAAGCTGCACAACCAAGGGTACATGGGCCACACTAGAAGACTGACGGGCAACGAACTATACCAAGTGTACTCATGAGAAATGAAATCGGGATACTGAGCAACGGGTGAACTGCAAAGCCTGTAGAAACAAAATTGCAACATACGAATAATACCTGGCAACTGCAGAAACCAGCTCAAACACCAATGCCCACTGCAACAGCAGGACAGACCACCTGAAAATGAAGGGTAAAAATGGTTTGTGCACTGTCAGAATAATCAGAGTGATCTACTCCCTTGCTTTTTTGCTACTCGCACTTCAAATTCATAGCTGCTTCGCCTCTTCAATTGTAACACCTCCAAGCTCAAAGATAGCGACCGAAGGCTACCCCGTCTCATTTGAATGCACGGTGGCTGAGGTACCGCCAGGTGTCAACGTCTCTTGGATGCAAGATGATCAGGAGATAACTAATGAAAAAATAATATCTGATGCATTTAAAGACCGGTTTGAAATTGAAATCACAGAGGCAGCTAAAACATACACTTACAGGTTAGTCTTAAACAGAGTGAAACGCGAAGATAGTGGTTTTTCTTATAAGTGTCAAATCAATGACGTGCCTAAGATAACATCTAAATCTGTTCAAATTGATGTGCGTCAAGTTCCGGGTAAAGAATATCCAAAGTGTATTCAACCAGTAGACAATATCAAAGAGGGTGACATGGTAGAACTCGAATGTCAATCAGAGCATGTAAAACCATTACCAAATTTAGAATGGCAATACAATGGTAAAAAGGTATCTTCTGACCAATTAAACAGTTCCGATTCAATTAGCATTAAACATGTTTTTCAAGTTACTAAGGACCGAGTGTACAATTACACTTTCAGTTGCGTTTTACAACAAGTGGTTGTCGGACCAGAACGAACATGTTCCATTGGTCCTCTCCGGATCTTATATAAACCCGAAGTTGATATAATTGGAGATACTATAATAGAGACTAACAAAGAACATGTATTTATTTGTAATAGTCCAACATATCCAACGCCTAAGCAGTATAAGTGGACATTTAACCCACCGTTATCGCATGAACAATACAGGACTGAGAGTGAGGACATGGTCTTACGAATAAAACACCTCACTCAGAAGAATGACGGTACTACTATTACGTGTGAGGTACAGAACAGTGCCGGCTGGGGTGTAAAAGACAAAAAGATTCAAGTAATAGTTGACCCAAATACATTTAATCCCACCCTTGAACCTATCCCAGACAAGCCAAAACCAGATCAATCAGCCGCACCGAATACATACGGTGATATGACAACTGCCATGATCTTGTCTATTGCAGGATGCAGCCTGCTTGTTTTGTCGCTTCTTGCTGCTACCCTTCTCTGTTACTTCTATATGTGTGTGAGAAAGCGTTATCTTCATGGATCTGGTTATAAGATTGCGCAACCAGACGTATATTCAGAGCCACGAGATAACCTCCCTGCACCAGTTCATACAATGGAACGTGTTCCGCCATGGATGCAAAGGACTGTGGGAATTCAAGTTCGTGCTGATTTACCGTTAGAAATGGGGGAAGTTTACACGGGAATCAATAAAAGCATTGAGCAGACTAAAAAGGAAGAGTATATAAAACCAGCTAGTCGATCAGTATAGCGTGCACTTGGTAAATATATGGCCTGGAACACGCACACACCAGAAGGACAAAATACAGAGGTAAGATGAAGACCAAAAAAAGTCATCAAAAATGGCTGCTTGTCTTCACTGATAGGTCAAAGCATATTTAACAGATTTTGAAAGATATGAAAGGATTGTAAACCTACTACCGGTATATCTTAACAAGCAAAGTAGGTTTAAGGAATCCATCTAGACCTACTCAGGCGTGAAAAAGATATCCCACTTTAATTGGTAAAGAACGACCCATTAAAGTATCCAAGAATTATCTCAGCATCCATTGTGAAAGCTTATAAATGATCTCATATGAATATTCATGAGTTAGTGATAACGTTTAGTATAAAGAGTTCAGTATGTTGTTGAGTACAACAAATAGAATGAGTTTTGAACGACAACCAATAGAGTTAAAAACAAAGATCTTATAATGTTAGCATATACAGAGTATAGTTTATATTCATGCTATTAATCAAATTGATAAGTATATACAGCAAACAAACATTGATGCACAAATTACTACATCATTACTATATTTGTTGAGACTACACATACCCAACAAGTCCCTGCTAATATGCCCTTCCACACAATAATACAATATAATATATACATGTATTATATGTATACAGTATTATATACTGTAGATTAAAAGGAAAAAGACTGAAAAACAACAATGCTGTGGGGAAACAATAGCTGGATCTCGGTAGAGTTACAAATTTAATAAGCAACAGCTACAAATTTAAGTTATTTTTTGTGTCGTCTTCCTATCTAATCAGCTTCTATTTCCTCTCTTATAAATATCTCTCATTTTCCCCCATCAACTCGAGAGAATTCTCAACACGACTTACCTCCGTATGACCTTGGGTGATTAAATTCATTTTGCATGCATTTCTCAGTGCACACTACCGCTTCATTCTAAACGTAGTGCTGTAAGAACATAAATTAACATAATGTAACGCAGGGGAGCATAAAAACAGGGTCTTTTCCTAGCTTGTCTGCATTCTTTATAGCTATTATATTCCATTTTTAATCTGTTGTGCAATGCTCGATATTATTCTCTGGATAATCATTATCTTTGATCAAGCTAATCCCATGTATAGTTTAATTAATTTTCATTCAATATTTATTATGAGCTGCTTGCATATTTGAAAATACTATTTCAAAAATGTTATTATTTTAGTGTAGGATTTAGCTATATTTGTTATTGTTGATTTTTAAATATGTGGAATTATTTATTATATTACCTTTCCATCAATATTTTACATTTTTGAAATATATGATGATTCGCTAGTCTTTACCTCATCAACCCGCAAGGATTGGATTATTATGGTAATTGATAACAACCTATAAAAACCACAACTATCACCATCATTATTATCATTAATAATGTGATTAATAATAATTATTATTGCTTTATATAAATCTACTGTATACATACACACAAATATATATATATATATATATTATAAGTGATGCATTTAAATCAATATGGTTAAATCCATCAGAGAAATATTAACCTTTGTCCATAAACACCTAAGATTTTTTTTTGTCTTTAAAAATATACTTATTATGTGTAATAAATAGATAATGAGTAGTATATAACTCCCAGTTTATTACTACTTTTTACTGCTACAAGTAAATGAGTAAAATATCTTGCATATTAATAACATTTTCAGAACTAAATGAAAACAATTTTAACAAGAAAAAGACTGATCATATACACCCAAAAAAGTATATCAAATATTGTATTAATAGCAAATATATCCTCTGCTTTTTTCCTTTTCTTTTATCAAACTTGACTTTATAAACCCATTTATAAACTATTTATAACTATTTATATATTTAGCTTCCTTTCCCTAGGTAGGAGTGGACAACACAAAAGACTCTTTATCATGACTTAAATCGTTCTCATTGTTGTGCCACGATTAACCCCAAAAGTAAAACTGATATAATTTTCCCACTATAATACCATTTATCAAATTCAATGGGCGTGTTGTGTTTGATTTGAGCAAAAAGATGACGAGTCGGTAAATTTTGGCGGGATTATCATATCATGTGTTACCATGTAAACATGGCTTATGGTATTGCAATCTTAATGCATATCGGCCAGCGGTGTCTATTTTTAGATTGCTCATTGCCGACTCTCGGAAAAATGCCATTCAAGAGCTTTTATTTTTAACTTGCTGGGGTTATTGTAAAACATAATGATAAAAGTAATATTTAGTATAAACAAATATGTATGATTGTGGAGGATAAGTTGCTATAATTGGATTTGAATTCCCAACAGAGCCTCAATGGTCCAGTTGGTTAATGCGTATCGACATAGGCAACAGAATGGCCCAGGTTCAAATTCTGGTTTGAGAAACTTTGTCAGATTCCTCTTCTGCTAGGCTTCAAATTCACAATTAACATTTAGAGGCATATAAAAAAAAAAGCCAAATGATCTATGGTAATTGCCACTGAGTCAAGTATAGGCCTACTGGGAGATAGTTCCTAATATTGGGTCTGAAAAATGTGTGTGTTTTAAAAAAAATCTCAGTGATGTCTTCATTTGTCACTTCATTAGTGACCAGCTGAATTAAATGTCTTGGTTATGGACTGATCAAAATTAGAAGTGCAGAGGGTTGCAATATGCGAGATACGGATAGATGCCACACAGTAGTTTCATCTACAAAAACAGGAGTACACTTCTTCCACAGAAACATAAAACTTAGGATTCATTTTACCTATCACCTATTTTAATGGTAATGATTGGGGACTTGTATAGCGCATTGTAATAATATATATATTTTAGAAATATATGTAGTGAAACATCAAGGTGGACTAAATCACATTGATGCCTTACTACATGTATACATTTCGACCAAAATAAACCTTTTTCATTAGTAGAACAAAATTAAGAACTTCTCGTTCACTGTATTACTGTTAGCAAATTGGTATTAGGCTCAAATTTTTTGTGAGTTTTGTAAAATAAAATGCAACCCATTCTAATTAGGGAGTTCATGCTTTGAGTATTGATCAAGATCTTGCAAGCCACACGCTTTGTACGCATGCGAACATGTAATATAGGTCTTGAGCGGTAACCACATGACCCTAGTACAAAAAAAGCGTCAATATCTATTCATTGCTGTCTATAAGGAGAACAAAGCCTTTGTGCAGACAGTGACAAAATAGACGGAACGTTTCCGATTTGTGGGAGGAATTGTGGCAGTTGACAACCGAGCTGGGAGGTTGTTTGACTTCCCTTACGCATGATCACCTGATCATGTATCACCTGAACAAAACCAATCCATCCTGAGTATTGTTATGATAAGGTGCGATCAACGACCGCAATGCATTTTGTGAACTGTAGGTGAAAACGAACAGAAATCTATTGTTGAGTTGTTTTCAATAGAAGAATTGTTCTGCTGATCGTGATTATACTCTGTAATCTAATTCCGAAAATAGCAGCACAAAGGATAATTACTAACTGGTAATCTTATTAATTATAATCATACGTCAATGTACAGTATTATACATATTTTAATAATTATCCTCATTATTATTTTTTTTTAATTTGGTTTGGTAACAATTTTACAGAATGATTATAGCATTATTTTTATTATTATTTATTATTACTATTTTCTTCACTTAGTTATTGAATATAATTACTAAAATATACTTAATTATTATTATTTATTGTCCATGCAATATTTGAAAGCTAAATTACAATTGTTAATATTATTACTGAATATTTATTAATGACAATTATACAAATTGTAAGAAACCAATTACAAAACTTCAGAATAATAATATAAAAAATAAAATAATGTGCAATAATAATGGATATCAACGGTTCAAATAAAATTTTACATAAAATATTAATAAATAATAACTTGAAAAAATAATAATAATATACTGTTTTCAAGCTAATATAAAAAAAGACAAAATCATTACTATCAGTAGGTACAAGATACTGTTTTGGTACGATTACATACAGTAGTTCATTAAAGCATGGAGTTAAAGTAACATACAGTACTAAAAAAGTGGAAAAATCAAACAAACCATGACAAAATAAAATGCCATTTTTCTTTACACCAACATGAACCGTAACTGCCTTTGTTTATGGAAAAACCATCTGCTAGCGTTTATGCTAAAGTTTTTCTACTATACAGATGATTTAGACCACAGAAAATGGCCATTCTAATCATTTACTCCTCCTCTTCTTATTATTTGGTAATGGCCCAGGATGCAACTGACTCGCCATATCCACACACAGGCTTCTCCAGTCTCGTTTATTGCATCTTAGCTAATTTACTATGAATTAATAATGCCTATTTAGTGTCAGTTTCGCAGAGAGAGTAACAGCTTCTCTTAAAATGTTAATTTTGATGAAAGAAGCAATTCCTCTACAGTATTCTATTTTTTCGATACATGTACCTTTAAAAGTACAAATTAATAATTGAGTGTATCATTCTCTTTTTTTTTTGCTAAATTTTCTTATTCAATGCTTTATTGTATTTCTCTTCACTGTTTTTCTAGTTAATGTCTTGCCTGAGATGTTGATGTTGGTAATTATTTTGATATTGTTCCTCTACTGTTCCTTCTAGGAAATTACTTTTCACAAAAAAACATCCACAACTATAGCACAATAAAAGACTATTCAAAAAGAAGTTACTATAATAATCAATATTACTGTATCTGTATCTGGTTATCATTAGAATATTATTATATAATATTAAATTATTTCATGTATTGTTTGTTTTTTTAATGGGTATACGATACTTCACTAGAAACTAATTGAGATCCTTTGTTGAACCTTTTTTTTTTCTTAATTTGTACCATTGGATTGGCATTTTCACTTTAGCTGCTACAGTGTATTTTGTAATATATGGATTTGTTCTGAATTAATGTTGATTGATTTGTATGTCACTAACCCAGAAAATATTTAATTAGATACAAGCCTTGACTTTGCCATGCCATTTTATAACAACCTGCCCTGAATACATAAATATAATAATAACAATATATCCGCAATTTTGAAATGTTGATATTAAATTTATTTTATGGTTTAAAATTTGAATAAAACATATGGATTTAACATTTCTATAAAATTTACAATTAAAACAAATGTTTTTAAACCCTACAAGGCATTTTAATACAAATGAGAAAGCAAATACATGTAAAACATCTGTATAACATCTAGGTAAACTTTTTTATTAAAATGTTATAATGACATCTGTGCATGAAAAACCATTTTAAATGATCTAAAATGTGGGTTAATGGATTTTACACGTTGTCAAGCTTTATGCTACAAACATTCAAAATAATTTATCAATAAATTATCAAAACCAATCATCAAATTGATTATTGCAATCAATAATCAATCAGTCAAAATAATCACTCAACCAATTACTTCATTCAATTGATCACTATAATCAATAATCAATCAATCAAATTAATCACCTCCTTTAATTGATGTTACACATTGTCTAGCTTTATGCCACAAACGTTCAAAATAATTTATCAATCAATTAATCAAAACCAATCAATCACATTGATTATTGCAATCTTTAATCAGTCAAAATAATCACTCAACCAATCACTTCATTCAATTGATCACTGAAATCTGTAATCAATAATCAATAAAATAAATTAACCACCTCATTCAATTGATTTTTTAAATTGATCATTACATCAATATTCCGTCATGTCAAATTAATCGATTCAATCAACTGATTAATAATCAATCAATAAATCAATAACATTTATCAATTAAATTTAAAGTATTTGAACCCAGGATGCCACGGCAACCATCTTAACTAGCACAGTAAATCATTCCATTTTCAATGTAATGTAGTAATGCATATGTGTAACAGCAAGAAATGTTCTATTCTTTCTTGTAAATATATTAGCACATCTTGATCCTACTTATAATGGACTCCTAATGTTTTATTTAATCAAATATTAATACCTGGCTCACACATATAAAAATCTAGCAACATTTAGAATGTAACATAATGTAAGTAACTGTTACTTTGATATTTAGTGTAAAAGCAAATCCATATAAAATGTGTATAACATCCGTATAACATCTTAGTAAACTTCTTACTGAGATATTACATCCATGGATATTATCTGCGCATGCCCAAGACTTAATTGATTTGAAATGTGGATTTTACACATTGGCTAGACTTCTGGCCCAATAACATTCATAAAAATTTCCTTTTTACATTGTTATTATCCATGTTCATTAATGACAAGGATAGATGTAATGTTAGAAGAAAATGTTAAACATTGTAATCATTAACAACATCAGAAATGTTAGCAACAGGTTATAAGCTATAATTATTGCTTAGACTCACAGCAATTTCCAAAATGTACAGCATTCATTTTGAAAAGAAGCACCCTCTTTAGTTTGCAAAAGTAATCGCGAAAAGAAACCCATCTCAAAAAGAGGCTCATCTCGAAAATAATCCTATCTAAGGGTTCTTAACAAAGAAGAAATCCCGGGTTTCTATTCGAGGTTTTACGGTATATTATTTGTTTTTCACTAGGCATGTCCTAGGGTAGGGTTATTGGTTCAATAATGCATTTCTAATGAGATTTTTACATAGATGGAATGAATGTGTGTGAATACGATTAATCTTGGTATGAATGTCTTGGGGATATCCCAGTAACATTCTGTTACATTGAAGTTGTACATGGCAATCCTGATATGTATAGCACATATATGACGTAGAAGTGGCCTCTAAAATTATCACACATACCACGGCAAATTGTTATCGTTTTAAGTTTCTGTCTCTTCTTAAGAAAATGTATATAATATTTTATTATAATTTCTTGTTATGTATTCTTAACAAACTCATAGCAGTTCATAGCATTCATAATAATTTTCATTACTATTATTTAAAAATATCATCATCATACTAATTATTATCATTAGCACTAATACTTATATTATTTTGTGCTACAAAAATACAAACTGGTAACCACCAACCATACCATCATCTATTATCTTCTTGTACCTCTTTGTTGAACAAAACAATACTTTAATTAAAGAATAATAAATATTCAAATAAAAAATTATTATTATATATATATTATAATATAAAGAAAATATACTGATAATTTCCAAAATTTACAAGCAATTTCAGAGCAGAAAATTTTTTACTCATAGAGAAGAAACACACAATGTTTAGTGTATGCTGTACGTATAAGTCCAAATTTAATTTATGTATTCGAGTTTCAATTTCCCTCTGGAGACAACCATATGCCGTAGCTAAGCTCTCACTCAGCTTCCAAATTCAAATATGAACTATGTGATCAATGAAAGGATAAAGTTAGGCCCGGTGGCTCCGACGATCCATGGACGATGCATAAGCAAATACAGATATTGCTTGGCAAAATGCCTTTGGTGAATGTGTTGTACATATTAATAGTTACTGATCAGAATACTAGAAAACAGTTGTTAAAATTTTAGAGAAATTATTTCAGAATAATTTAACAGGCTAGCATTTATACTAAACCATTTGTAATAGTATTTTTTTTCATTATTTATTCATATCATACATTATCATAACAACAATAATATTATTATTTTTATACTACTTTTTTTTTAAATCTGAATTATGCCATGAACGTATTATTATACGAAATTATGATTTTTTTCCCCTAGAAAAATGTATGGAAAAGAGCAAATCTATTCATTCATATCTGATATATATTAGCATTTAGTTTTCTAATTATATTTTTCTTATACCTACAATTCACCCAATTACTGCTCTCAACAATACGGTTAATGTGAATTGAGGTTATAAATTTCATTAGTACAGCACGCTCAATGAATTATATATTTATCAACGTTGGCTGTCCTGCACACGGACGTAAAACCGTGCACACACAATGTACAATTCATGTATGTAATACTTGAAAGGTACACAACAGATCACATAGAAAAAAAATTATTCTCTTGTAAGAAACAAATTTGAAACTGTCGGTGTCATTGCCCTTTTAGTAACACTGCATTAGCAGTTGAAAATGGCGTACCACAACCGAACAGCCGGATCCAGTTACCGTAAAGACATAGCAACCGGCAAGAGACCTGATATTTACACAAGCAGTAAATGAAGAGGCCACTCTTGGACATAGAGTAATTAAAGTTTGAAATAAAGGGCCTGAAAATACTACTAATGGGGTGGAAGATATACGAGCACGCAACTCAATTCACCTCGGCCCCATGAGACAAAACAACGCTGAGCGAAATTCTTAGAATTCTATAATTTTCATAATTAATGTAATGAATATCAAAATTAAGTATTCATTTTTATATATTATTTTATGTATTTATCTTCTTTTACTGCTCTTTTGTAAACCATAAATATAAATCTTTATAATAATCATTACTTTTATGATTGTTACATAAAATCAGATTGGCCTATTTCATTATTATATTGCCATTTACTTGCATCTATCCTGAAAACATTAGGACCTGGGAAGAGTAACTTATTGAACAGTGAACAATATTAGCTTTCCGTTACATGACCTAGTTATTGACTTTTGGTTTATCGGGGACCTGACAATTTGCATTAAACTACGAATATCATTAGATTAAATTATCAAAATTTAATTCAAAATTTTAAAATTCATGAAATTCTTTTGAAAAAAGGAACACATTATATA
>NW_022746393.1:64068-90501 GCF_011630105.1 Anneissia japonica
GTACATTAGGTATAAAGGTATATTACATATAATTCAACAGTGTTAGTAATTGTGTGTATGTATTTGTATTAATTTAATTGTTATAGAAAAATCTTGAAATTTACATATCAAATATATTGTTTCGTTGTAACTCACCTGCAACACCCAAGGGTAAAACTAAATTCTACCATCCCGATTCCTCTGATTAAGTTAATTAATCTCCAACCTATCAACCAATAGATTCATTTTATACTATCATTATAATAATTATTATTACACTACTACTCATCTTAGGCACAAGGCTAAGTTATACTAATCATGGAATTATTCTGAGTCTTGTGTACTGTGTATTATAGGATATGAGATAGTCTGCAATTTTTTTTTACTTGGTTAATACTTAATTCAGGCATTTGCTGAATTAACTGTTTCTCAACCAATGAAATAGCTCAATACTTAATATCAATTTAACAGATTACAATTTTCTAAGAATTTCTTCAGCAATTAAATTTTATATTCATATCAAACCAGTAAAAAAATAATTTTAGATATGATTTTTGAATAATTATTGCTTATGCTGTCGATATAAAAGCAGTTTCTTCTTACTGCTTTATGTAAACATATACGATTACAAATATCAATATCATAAATATTATTATTATTATTATTATTATTATTATGAATTTTGATAACTGCATTGCTGAAGCCTCTGTACAGTAACTGAAAAATATAATTATCAAAATGATTATCATAATTACACATAAAATCTATAAATTCATAAATTTTAATCTATTAAGCTTTTGTATATATTTGGTCTCATTTGGTGATCCTTTGTTCTATAATGCCAGGCTATTTCACCCCACTACTATGTCCCTATCAGGATTCAAACCAAGGACCTTCCAACAATAATTTTAGCTGGCTTTATTGCTGCTTGCAACTGTCACTTACTATTTTGTTGGACAGTACAAATCTATAGATAATTAGAGATGAAAAACATTGTGCCCACATTCCATAGTTGGAACCACATAGGTACCAAATGTTCTTCTTACTCAGTTGATCTAGGGAGTCATAGGCGGATAGAGTAGGGGGCTCGGAAGGGGGTGCACATTCCCCCCCCCATTTTGCCGCTAAATTTAAAATTTCAAGGCATATATTTAAATTAACGCTCTCACTTATCTATTCTGAACACGTTGTGCTCCCCCACCACCCCTTGTTTGAAAAATTCTGGATCTGCCCCTGGGGTGGCCAAAAAAAGACTGCCCCCACCCCAATCCCATTGTCACCACCATGCTAAAGATGATCTCACATCAGCTTATTTTGCAAACTAGTTGCTCAAGTCGAGCCGCATCACTTCCGCGCCACTCATCAGTATTTAGGGAATATTTTCAGATATATTCAATTAAGATCAGGTAAAATTATTTTCTATCACAAGTATGATTTCTTGGTATTTCCACTGTAAAAGTTACAAAAATAAAATTCCATTTAAAGTTTTCTACTATTTTTATCTATTTAAAAACCATATCAAAATTTTAATATATGTGACAACATTTTTCATTCAATTTATTGTTAAAAATGATTGATTCACACACATACATACATGCAAACACATACAGTAGGTGAAACTTGCACATATCTTACACACACACGTATACACACAGAAAAGTGTGGCCTGTAATAATATTTGCATACATAATAGAAGTAGCGTACAAGTACATGTATCAATGCATTCTCATTAATATTCATTAGTTATCCAGAGTCAATTTTATTTCCCATCCAATGGAAAACTAGCTGAAGCTCTTCTCTTCTTCCATGTGGTGACGTCACTTGCAATAACTCCATTCAATAAAAGCAATTCTGTACTAAGTGCCCTGAGCTAACACAATGGAAAAGCACCTACAAGTGATCTACAACAATCCTGCACTCCATCCTAGCATCCCAGGCTATATCTGTAATAGAGGAAGCCATTAACCTGCAATATTATCTTTTCCAACAATTATAATTCTATTGAAATTTATCTACAAAAGAAGTCTCAGTAAATTTTCAACAATAACCCCAAAAATGTTTTAAAAATTATTATCAAATTTTTAACTGCAACAAATATAGCTCAAGATAGACAATAGAAAAATATTTGTGATATTTTAGTTTGTTTGCTAATGATTTTAGTCGCACTATAAGTTGCTTTTCCAAGTAGATTGCCAATTAATTATATTAAACCAGATTCGAATAAAATTATTTAAATAGAAAAATGTTTTTTTATGAATATTATAGTATATAATATTATATTCACTATAATATTTTATTTCTTTTCTCGTAAAGTTTGTAGCCTTCTATAAAACTAAATGCTTTGTAGTAATTCTACTGCCACTGCCTTATAATAACTGCCATTTACCGTATATAATGATGTAGAAGAAATATCAATATTGATTTTATCGCTCAATTTTGTGTAAACCAAAGTATGAATGCAAAAGAACAATGTCACAGTTGATTGTAATTTACAGTACTTATATAACTGCCATTCGAGGACCAACTTAACAGACAATTTAATATTTAATACTTAAATCCATTTCATTCCAAACATTTTTTTATTTATCGAGAATACCTTTACAGTGCTGTTATCCATTTTTCTTGCTGAGTGTGAATTTGATAAAAAAAATTAAATAAACAGAATATTATCATGCCTTCCAAAGGGTTCTATCCATACCTATGATTCAAGATATTACACTATATGCAATTATAGGAATATTTTTTTTTCCTTTTAGGATGGGACTACAAGTGTTGCTACACATTTGGCTATATAGTGAAGTGTCACTGTATGAAACAGCCATTTCCTTTCCTCTATGTAATATTTAGGTAGCATCCTTGTGGCTTACTCTTTACATGAAAGGTATGCCAAATACATCTATGATGTACTAATTCTGCCTTGCAATTTAACACCTCCTCTTCCATTCTCTCACTTCCAGGTGAAGTAGGTATGGGCTACCTTCCTTCTGGTATTGCTTTGCATGTAAGAGATCCTGATGCAATGTAGGATAATGCTTTGATGCATTGAAATTGTCTTGTTCCATGTACATTTTTTGGCAAATCAGCTACAATGTATACTGCCATTCTATGCAAATCAACCCCTCCCCCTTTAAAATTAAATACCACTGCCTTTAAAATGTGTGTACTCTGCAGAATGAAACTAAGGAAAATATTAATTAATTAATTAATTTATTCTTTTTATATTTGAGGCACTTTTTGAATAAGCAAATAGGTTTATCTGTTCCCAGAATATGACCTGTGGACCCTTTTTCATTGAATGTTTCTTAGACTGTGAAAAATGACTTTCACTTTTTCAATTTTGAATACAAATTCTATGAGCTACAGCAGTTTAAAAAGTAATTAATAATAATAGTAGTTACATAATAATAATAATAATAATAATAATAAAAATAATAATAATAATAATAATTTTAAAACCTTATATGTATTTTTAACAAGGCTGTTCTAAAATTAAAAATGCAAAATCCATACACTACTGAAGTTACCAGTTATCAAAAGTACAAAAAAAAGAATAGAATTAAACAGCAAAAGCCATTAAAAAAAGTACATGAACACATTTTATGTGAGAAGCTTGAATTTTAGTTTAAGTTAAAGTAGTATTTTTTTAAATGTACACTTAATGTCATCCTTCCATCATTATTAAGTTCATTCTACAGAATGGCTCCTTGATATGGAAAAAAAACCCCTCATTTTCTTTTGTATATTCAGCGCCAGGTTTAGAAACTTTAAGTACATCATTCTATTTGGTAACATATGTTTCCCTTGCTCTAATTTTTTTTCTAAGGAAAATTGACATTAAGATTATACATAATATTTAATATAGCCACAGTTTCATTTGGTACAGTTTGGTGTCAAAATGTTTCAAATTAATATTTATGAGCATCATTGGCTTAGACCACTTTAAAGTTCATTCTCTTCTTTCTTTGAAAACTTTCTTTGCACTATCAATTTGCATAAACAAGGCATCAAGATGTATTGTGATCCTGGTAACTAAATTTGAAACTCCAACTCACTGTTTAATCCTGCAACATATCTGATACCCTTAACGGGAAGTTAAATATTGATTGTTTTATAACTTCGCTATTTTTATTGACACTGTATACATTTCCATGTCTCAAACAAAACATAATCAATTATCTCATTAAATATGGCATTTTAAAATTCATGATTTATAACAAAAGGCATCTATGAACACCAGGGATGCAAAAACAAACATTGTAAAAGCTTTACTCATCTTTTGAAAAAAAAAAATCATCTGGTTTCATCATATTTATATTGGATTTTACTCCTTTACAAGCATGCATATTTTTTTGGTTGACAAAAAAGTAGAAAATCCAATATATCATATGCTCTTTTTTTGTTTGCTGGTAAACCTATGAAATATGTTGGGAAATTCATAACAATTGTGATAATATTTTTTAATAGCATGAATAAAGGCTTGGTATAATAGATTAGTAAGCTCAATCAATTTATGAAGTCAGGAATGGTGGTCATGCAATGGTTCTACAGGGTCATATAACAATATTCAGTACACACAATTATGTGTGCTGGATAACAGCAAATCACAATCTTAGAATGCTATATTTTTTAACAAAAGTACGGGCTCACCCTAAATCATTACATGACCATGTGGGACAGCCATTCAAAGACGATATGATGAATTTGTCTACATTTTTTATCTAAAGATTAAAAACAAAAACTATAAAATATTGTATTCATTATAAGTTTTATACACATACTTTGGTATGGCTCTTAACACAAGGCTTTGATTCTGACAGACCCAGGAAATCTGACTGGCAATCTTCCCACACAACTGTGAACAATAAGGAAGGAAGGAATTAATTATAATGGTATAATTTGTGACTAACCATATATTGTATACATTGTAAGTGCATCATAGTTTGGTATGGCTCAAGATCAAATAGGACCTAGGCTTCAATGTTAAAGGTCCTAGGAAGCTGGCCAACTACATTTCCATACAACCGTTAAAAAAAAAAACAAACTAGGTGTTCATATGGTATAATTTGTGACTAGCCGTATCACATCTGATGTTTAGTTAGTATGTAATTACAAATAAAATACATGGAAAAGTTTTTGTAGAGACAGTTTGAGGGAAGATGCTTATTTTTGCAAGCTGCCATCATTAATAATTAAACAGAAATGTTGTATTTTGCAATTATTCTCACTCCTATTAGGCATATTTGTTATTAAATGTGTTTGATTATATCACATAAAAACACGTTATATGACATAAATCTGCTTTATATTATATAATGTGCAGCTATTTGAGGTACAGGTGTATAAATCTTGAATTAAGGTTAATATATGCATTGACTCATGAATATTCATTATCACTGATCTAAATGTTTATTATATATTATACAATCTATACCTGGTCAAATTTTGATTTCAAACCTTAATGAGTTTGGATATTTAATGGGTTATAAGAGTTTAAACGTCAAATGAGAGAGATCAAGGGGTGTGAAAAGTGAAAGGTTATACAAATGTTGGTAGAAGATTTAAGTTCATATTCTTTATTTAAGCAGATACCATTAATTAGAATGCGATATCACAGCCTGTAGAAGAAACCGAATTTATATAAAGTTATTATTATTATTATTTTTACTATTCTTATTGTTATTATTACTATTTGCATTTTTTATCAATATTATTATATTATTCTTGCTCTTACTGTTTTATAAATATTATTATGTTTATTTGATATTATGTAGTGATAGTGAAAAGCAACAACAATCTTTCCTATGACAACATTCCTTCAGCTTTGTACCCACCTATAATTACCTAACAACAATTTAAACAATAATTGTGTATTTTATTAAATGCATGTTCTTTTTTTTTATAATTAATAAACAGAGAACTACTATTATGCTTTAATATCATTCATCCAAAGTACATAAGATAAATTAAACAAATTAAAGATTAAAACATCTTTTATTGAGTAAAAATAATAAAATGTATCTTTACAAACAAAAATAAAACCCTGTCAGTCATTCTAAATAGGTCAGACCTTAAAAATATATTTGTTTTTCATTTTTAAACTCTATTTTACCATGAATAGTTAAATGATCCATCCATGCATTGACAGGAAGATTTGTGAATTTTACCCAAATTTTAAATATTTGTACAAATTTACCAAAATATTAAAATTAGAAGAATTTTCATTATCATTTTGAAATAATAAAGATTTTATATCGGAAGAAAAAAAAAATTTGTTTAAAAAAGTTCTGCTCTAATTGAGAGTCAAATATTTGAGTTTATAAAAATGAGTGATATTTGTTTGTGTCCATATATTTTTTTAGTAATACTTTTTCATTAATCTACGTGGTAATTTGTTTGAAACAATATTTGACATGGACCCTGGATATTCAAATAGATTATATCATCACCAATCAAACCATTTCCCAAGTTACATTTACCAGTAATAATTTCAGCTCCCTCAGGAATGATGCATATATCCCAGAATGCATCTGAGATCCATTGATAACCCACTCACAAGCTTTAACATCAAATTAATATGCGGCAATTATTAGAATCCATAAATGGCCATCCCATCATGTATGTACATATTTTCATGTTCATATATGGTAATGCATATGGAAAAAAGATACATATTAATCACACAGATGTTAGTTTTTTTTGCCTCAACATTTATTGTTTTCACAATAAATTGTGAAGCAAATCATATATCTGATGGATCTCTCATACTCTTATTACTAAGGTGTTTTGAGCCCTAATTTGAATGTATTAGACAAATTCTATTCAAGAGTGTTTTATTGTATGTATAAGATACCATGTTTTCATTATGTAGGCCTATTTTTGCAAGATATTTTTATTTCAAGTGTAAAGAATCCCAAGTGAATATATTGACCAATATATGTTTTCTTACCAGCTAGGTGTTTGTATATTAGGCTTATTTGTTTTTTAAATGATTTTGTTCTGTACTGTTAAAGTGTTTATATAGGAAGAGAATAGCATTCTTTATTTGCAAATCAATTTTGGAACAGCATCTTATTATCAGAAAAGATATGTTGGCTATAAGATGATTTTCTTATATTTATGAATGTAAATCATGTATACTTGTATATATTTGTACAACTATCATTATCTAACTAAAGTTTGTATATTTATCACTGCCAGGCAAAACAAAAATTATAAAAAAAGCTAAAAAAAACTTTAATAAACAAAATACACATATCAATGACCAAATTCATGTGAAAATTTATGTGTTATGTGGCAGAGAATGGGATACATAAAAATGTTGTTCTTTTTTATTTATAAAGATAGTGAAGTCTATAATTTAAAAAATGTATTTGCAATTTTAAGGAAAAAATAACAGTTGATTATTTGTTAGAAAGAGAAAAATCAAGAGGTCTAAAATCCATGATGCTTTGGAGAAAGGCATATCTTGATAATATAGTATATATATTTTTTGTAGGTGTTTTCTTTGTAGCATATGATTCTGAATCTCCATCATGGTTCCCACAATAACTAGGGAATTTTATCGTACAACTGTTTTGCTACGAAATAACATTTTGAGTTATGTGCCATGGTTCACTTGATGAATACGCATTAAATTCATAGCAGAAGTGTTTCGAGCATAACCAATGAAGCGTACAATTAATACTTCTTCGAAGATGAAAGTTGCGAGTCTTGAATTATTCCGCCATACGGTATACACATGGCATCTGCTAAATGCAAAGGTTAATTTTATCACAAGCTGGACTTTAATCTATGCTTCCATATACAAAATGAAACAGGAAGTATGCAGGTATAATCAGAGAGCCCGAGTAGTGTATATGGAAGCTGACAAGAGAGGCCTTTATAAGCACATGTGCAAAGAAAATGGTCACATGGTCAGTGCATGCGCTATATGTTAATCACTACTGCCACATATTAATGACGATCTTCTTGTAGTTATCAATTGATAATTTGTTTTTAAATAAACTTGGGGGGGGGGGGAGAAATCACCTACACAAAAATATGAAATGCATCATTCCAGACATGTTTGTTACGGCAACATGGTGAATGAAAGATCTCAAAATGTTCTTATCAAGTAAAAAATGACAATTTTTAAGATTTACTTTTATATTGGTGTTCAAAATTTGTCTATAAATAATGCAGTAAATATACAGGCAAATACTCTGAACAGAATGAACATCACAGCTTGTAGGCTTAGTTGTGGACATTATAATAATTATTGAAAGTCAAAATTTTACAATAATTTCTTTATTATTGTTTATCATCTGGATAATGGAAATTTCTTGATTAACACTATAATGCCTACTGCCGGTTTTTCTAGTTATGATTTTAATTGTTAACCAGTGCCTTGGTTAGATGGGGGTGAAATACACAGAATGAAGACTCCAATTATGTAATTAATTAATGATATTTAATAAGTACTTTCACTGCCAATGTGAAGAAAGAGGATGCCATATCCTTATTTTTCATATAGTAACTGTTGAAATCTTCCCAAATGTTGTGCACAGCTCAAAGCGTTCTACCAGAGACGAAAAAAAAGAAAAATCTGTAGTTTTCTAATTTTGTCTCAAAATGTCTTTTGTTAAATAAGTATAGTATCCAAATTGCGAACTGTATTGTTTTCTTTTGAACACACATTTAACATGATCTAGCTTTTGTTAAGATTTCATTCAGAAATGGTGTCTAGTCTAGTGTAAAGTATTGTTGCTGCTGTACAAAAGCTATATATTACTAAATACAAACAAGCGTAATGTTGTCTGCTGTTCTAAACAAAACTGTGAAAATTGTTACAGAAATCAAACAATTATTGACTCTGACAGAATACATGTTTTTCTTAGGGTTAATGGTGATTATTATGCCAATGGACTTTGCTATGCAAAACTCCATCCTAATACGCTTTCTATCTACTAATGTTTTTTAAGTAGGATAACAATTGTAATATATATGTAGATATTTTCCTATTGTTCCAAGCTTGTAATATCATTATGTTATGAGTATTTAATGTGGTTTGTGTATGTTGGTACCTAAGCATTCAGCAAACATTTCATTGCTGAAACATATAAAAAATGACTTTCAAATAAAAAAAAAAGCTTCAATGATGGACCAATCACTTTTTTTTTCTAAAAAAGAATATTACATATAAAACATTAGAATCAAGATCTTGCCAAACAAGTTATATTGATAAATATGTTAAATTTCATCAAAAAATATGTATATCAGATGAAAGAATTTAAAATTGTATTTTTACTTTTATCATCTGGGTAATGTGTATATAAACACAACAAATGATTATAAGTAGCCTAGCAAACATTAGGCTGATGTATAATAACGGTCATCAAATGTAAAACAGAATTTGTAAACCCAGAATAGCAAGCAAAAAAAAAATGTTAACCCAGCCACCTTGTTTCCTAAGAGCTGTTGGATAATCCACAAAGGAAACTACTGTGAAGATGAGGGTGCATGATAAGCAATTAGATTGCAGGTGGCATTGCCTAATTTGCATAATCTGAATAAAGGTGTACATTTTATATGATGAGGTAACGCATAGATGCAAACCTTCACAATTTCACAAAACTGTGTAATTCAGTGTTGTTGTAAAAGCTGAAATGCACTAGATTAAAAAAAATAATTCTGGGTTGATGTCACTAATTAGAACTAACGAATGCGTGAAAATAATCCCAATGTAATATGGTATTTGTGCTGCATTCTCCACGTGTATATTACAAAAATACATTGGTATAGAAAGAGGGCTATTCTAGTAATGTTACTAAGGTTACAATTCAAGGCTCATCTATGTATAATACTAATAGCACACATGGTTTCCCTGTATTTGCATAAAATCTGAGCACAGGTGTGACTGTTATGCCACTGAACGGGCAAGTTAAATACATTTGCAAAAAAAAAAAAACAAAAAAAAAAACCACAAGAGATATGCTTTAAAATAAATTATCAATGCTGCTGTAGTGTAGTGTAATAGGCTTAACACACTAGGTCTGTCAATCAATGTGTCGTAGATGTCAAAGGTCACAAGTTACAGGTGTCACATGACATATATGTCGCTAGATTAAGACGACATTGATATAAAGCGGTATACAGGTCTTCCGTAGGGTTACGCGAGACAAAACCAACACTTTTAAATACAAAAAAAAAGATTTTACACCCTTTAGACTTATGTATGTAGATCAAAAATACATTGCCTTTAGAATTTTGTTTCTTCAGGACTACATAGATAGAAATGTAAACAATATTTACATATTGAAGTAAACATTATGTTTTTAAAGTTATGTTGGGAGTATTTCCATCCAATCAAAAATGCTGGTACATCATTGATCGGTCTCAATTTTGCAGGTTTAGTTGTCCAATGATATTCTTCTATCTACTGGAGCTGTTAATAAAACCTTTCATTGAATCATCTGAGTCATGATATATTTTGCTCTTTTGTGTTTATGAACTTGTACTTTGTCACCAATTTTTAATCTCTCATTTAATATAGGCCAATTGTACATCATCTGAACAAAAACATGGGGAACAAATTATATGTGTATAGCCTTGGGCAATGTTTTTTATCATCTAATATCAATATATATCGTTCACATAAAAATTTTGAATATTGTTAAATTTGCTATGCTTGGGCGATTTCATTCTCAAATTACCACCACTAAAAGCATATAAAAAATATCTAACAATAAAATTATCCTGTATAGTACATAAAATACAGTAGGTTTTATAGAATATGGTTATATAGTTTTTTTTCAATTTTTTTGTGAGGCATTTTTTGGTTTGAGTTTCTTGAAATCTTGGTCTATTAAATCTAATAAACCTGAAACATGAAAAATTAATTGCTTACATTTTAAAAAGCTATTATTTTTAACTGGGGAAGTATTCTATAACGTTGCAGCTGCTAATCAGTGCATTTGGCATTCTAACCCTACCAGGTACCCACTTATACGCCTGAGTAGAGAGAAGCAATGCATATTTATAATATAGCACCTCTAGATGGCCGGTAGTGGCACTCTCAAACCTAAATTTGATTATAATTTTCCTTTTTATCCCCGTTTTTTATTTTCAACTGTAAACATTCGGGCCGGCTCCCCCTTGAATCCACCACTGAGACTGTAATGTTATTACAGAAGGCCATTTAACAAAGAAACATACATATCAAATTTATTAGATTAAAATTCCCACGTCAGTGCATGCATAAACGTCAATCAAAACTTGGAATACTATCTATGCTAAACATCTGAAGAGTGGACTTCCTTATGATTTAGGCCTAAGGAAATATAAATGTATATTGGTCTGAAGCTATGTGACAAAGTGTTTTGTTCAGAAGTTAAAGAATGAACTTCCTTATGTTCTGGTCATATTTATAGAATGTAATATCATTAAAGACCCTTCAACAAACAACATAAACCATAATTACATAAAAATTTTAGGTTAAACTTTTCACTTCGGTGCATGTATATATATAAACATAATTTTTTTTGGATACATGAGATTTTCATGACAGTCGAGAATGTACTGATCATATGAATTGTGGACAATGACTATTGTCCAACTGTGTGCATTGAAAATGTGACGACGATGAAAATGTTGACAGACTCCCAACCGTAACTCTGGCTACGGGCCTCGGTTGACACTTCACATGAAAGGGGCTCTTAATTAATCTTGCACAGGAGCATGTCATGAACTACGGTAACTCCTCCTCCTCTTCCTCCTCCTCATCATCATCATCATCATTACTTGTCCATACTATGAATTCAGAGTGTATTCATTCATTAATTAATAGACGTCTCATAATACACGAAAGTGCATTTCCAAGAATCTAGAAAACAAAACATTTCGAAGGAGGACTATCAAGACAACCTCCACCATCCCATGTCTAAAATTTGTCTTCCAGCGACAGAACAAGCAAAAATTACGCCCTCTTCTCATGACCTCGCCCATCCTGGGACCACCGTCTATGTGATATAGTCAGGGTAAATTCTGGATCTGCACCTCAAAAACCAGAAACATATCAATCCTATAGTCTATGCGGTGTCCATAAATTTCCGGAAGCAGATTTAGAGGTTTTGGTAGCTAAATAAAATAATTGAAAAATTTATTTTTATTTTATTTTATTTTTTTTTTTTTATTTATTCCTTTCAATTGTACAAATACAAAAATGCAAAATGTATGGTTTCTTTTGGTGCCAGTGTAAATAAAAGAAATTCATTCACTTTAAAACAATCAAAATTATATTTAGGAAAATGAGATAATCTATAATTAATCATTTGTACAGATTATACAAATATATTCGAAATTAGGCATTTTAGATCTTGAAATATTTATATATTTGAAAAATGAAAATGAAAACCCCGCTAAAATTCAATGGAACATTGATTAAGAAAATCATACCTTTATCACAAAATAATATTACTTCAACATCAATATTGCTATTTCTTATAACAGAATTTGCACCTCCTATTGTTCAGATATTATGAATATTTGTAGCAGAGCGCCACCTAGAGTGTTATATGCTTCATCCAGGGCAGCACTGCTTACGTGCTGAACAGGATGAAAAGTACTGGCAGACGACAATTTTGCTGAAGCCTCACCCATCTGCATAAATACACACATATACACGCACGCAGACACCATTCAAGCCACACCCATGTGTGCAAGCACATGCACACACTCACACAGACATTATAATTATGCATAGCATTAGCATACACTAATAAATTATGATTCCTTGATTGCATGGCTGAGTAACACAAGCAAATTATGTTGTATAGAATTATCAGCACACCGTTTGTATGCATTTTGGCTACACCATCGTGCACTAAATAAACTTGATTAAAAGAAAGATGGCAATGCGCAGAATTGCATACAATTTGCCAGGCAAGTCAAGGCATATCCTGGTTCCTATTGCTGCATAAAGACAATTTCTAACACTGATAATTTTAGAAACAGAGTAAACGCAATCTTTTTTTAGCATCGTGTTACTCAAACACTCAACAATGTTGTGGTAATGTATTCAGCAAAGCAAGATTTAATTTACTTTCATCCATCCGTAATGCTGTACATCGCATAAGCCAAACCTGCGAGGGAACACAGGAAGCCCTTAAGAAATTACCAACATGCTGATGAGGAGATTGCAGAAAAAATTTTTTTATGCTATTTACAGAATACACATTTATTTGTGGATTAAATAATATGGATGGACAAATTTATCAATCTTTTAATCTTCTTGGAAAAGCATATTATATATATTTTAGTTTATAAAATATGTAAAAATGCTACATACCCTATAAAAATATAGGGGAAATAATGGATATGCAAAAAAGAGTTGGGCGAGTTAAATGAAAAATTGAACGAAAGAGATTTACTGCAAATAAATCTGTTAAACAGATGCATTATACTGTACATAATTATATTTAATTAATTGAAAAAATGCAAACTGTGTGCAAGTATGAAAATAAAGAAAGAATTCTGAAGAAATGGAAAATGAAAGATGATAATGAATACAAAAGAATGATCAAATGACAATTTGATCAACAAATGAAAAATGTATACAAGGATAGAAAATACATGGATAGAAAATTAATGGATTGCAAAATATGCAGACAGACAATAACAAAATATTTTGACAAATCAATTAAAATGACGTCATAATCATGTAAAAAACTTTCAAATTGTTGTTACGATTGTATTATTTTTCCATGATTATGACGTCATTTGAATTGATTTGTCAAAATATTTTATTATCGTATACACGATAAATCGCTATTGAATCGTCCAAGTGTAAAGGCTTCTTTTATTTCATTTATTTTCTATATGAACAATTGCTTTTTAGCTTTTTATCATTATCGTTGCAAGTATAATCAGCATTTTTTGAGTTTGAACCCACAAGGTACCCACTTGTACTTCTATTTGGAGAGAGACAACCATAGGTAAAGTGCCTTCCTAAGAACACAAGCCAAATGTACAGTGTGGGACTGAGCCTCTATGTACACCTACGAATAGTACATTTGCACGAAGACCAACTTGGTACGCTATTCAAAGAATAGGGGATTGCCTCCTGGTGCACAGTTCCAAAGTAGGCCCTGCATGCCATTTGCTGCACATTCTTTTGGTCCTAATCCAAATTTCCATGTAAAAAAGGACAATATATAAAAATATATATATTTACATTGATGAAAGGCTGTATGGACGAACAAACACCTGGGCAAAAAATGCATGACAAAACTATTACATGGACTGAAATGTAGATAAAAGATGTATAGACAGACAAATGTCAAAGGATGCAATGCATGACAGGAAGAATACATAGACTCATACACTGGAAGCTGTGGAGGAAAGAGTGTGTGGACAGACAACTGCATGTAGCGAAGGATGCTTAAAGAGCGTAACACAGATTGAAACGTAGACAGAATGGTGTCTGAATTGTATTGATGTGTAGATAGAAAAATGCACGGACTAAAATGTAGGGATGAAAGGCGAAGACATTCTCACTGCTGGGTCAAGATTTGAAAATAATGTAGCCTTACAGTGCCATATCCAGGATTTTGAAAAGGGGCTGCTGGATAGAAATATTATATCCACTCAACTAGGGATGGAGCATATTTATGGCTATGACTATACCATAAATTGGTTGTTAACATTTAAAGTAACTTGCTTGTGTCATTATTTCCATTAATTTACAATTATTTTTTTCATGTTTAAACAAAGAAGGAGTTTTACAGCCACCCTTACCCTGGATATGCCACTGCCTGAATTTTATTTGACAAAAACATGTGATACATGCCTAAATATGGTCATGATGACATCACATCATCACCATATTATACAGGCACATCATGACTATATATGGGCATACAACAGTTTTTTGTCAAGAGAAAGTTTGAGTGCAGACAAAGCTTTATGAAATCTGCAAACTTTTAAACTATTAAACCTTAAATTGCTCATATCAAATCAGTTATCAATTTCCAATGAGAAAGGATGAAACAGGTCAGGGGAAGCTAGAAGTCACTACTGCGGGAACAGTTTGGTTTTTCTAACCTCGAGGTTGGGGTTTCAATCCCTTGCTGTGCATTTCGCTTGTGTCCTTGAGCAAGGCACTAATATCTGCATTTCTTCTCTCTAGAAGTATGAATGGGTACCTGGAGGGGTTGCCTGCTCCTGCGTTGTTTAGCAGCAGCATCACTTAAATCATGTGGACCCAATGACCAGGGAAAAGAACTGTGCTTTATACCCTCAAAGAAGAGGCGCATTATAAATGCCTGTACCAGTTACCAGTACCAGCTACCAGCCGAAGCGGAAGTGAAGAGACAAAGTACAAAACAAGTCAGTTTTTGCTGACTCTACAGATCAAACATCGATGACACTATTTACTGAGTGTTTTATTGGCAAGAAAACATTTCTCAACTAACTTTTAATAAAAAATATTTACTTATTTCTGATTTATTTATTTATTATTATTATTATTATTTCTTTTAAACGTTTATTTGCTTTGAGTGTATTATTAAACATAACATTACTAAATAAATTAATTGTTTTTAATGAATGAATGAATTAATTGTTTTTTAATTTCTTGAATCTTGTTTTAACACAGACCTTCTTTCTGATTCTCTACCTTGGGTGCCAATGCTTATCATGTGAATGAGGGCGCTGCATTGACATCTGTCCTATGGCAAATGTCTGGTGCTGTCCATGACACCTTCAATCTTTGCTACATTGCAAGATATGCGATGTAATATTTTTAAAAGTGATTGGTAATGTTGCTCTTGGTCTGCCCTTGAACTGTTGGTAATTGATCTGCTTCAAGTATGGTAGAAAGGTGAGCTGAGCAGTTGGCCGAGCCGTGAGATATTGTTGCTGCTTCTTGCGCTGAAGGTTCCTCATCAAACACGGCTAGCATTTATTTTAATTGGATTCTGTTCACACGGCTCCTCAAATAAACCTCATGTGAGAGTTAGGCAGGAAGGAACAAATCAAAAATATATACAGATGAACCGTAGGAGGTTAAGAACAGAGCCAGATGAAGCATACATGCATATATGGATAGGCCTACATAAATGTAGCATTAGATAACCAAACATAAGAGTGTACCAAATCTGACCTCACATTTGAGTAGGGGGCGGCGTTCCAGGAACGTCACATCCAGGTATGTCGTACATGCATAATATACAACATATGTTTAGGAGGAATGCATACAAGTGGATTAAAATATAGTCATGTAAAGATTTATAGAGCAGGACATTTTTACTTGATTTACGAACCCACTGTAGGCTAGTGTTGATTATTTTGAATAAAAATATTAAATTTATTTTTGGCCTGTTGTTTTTTCGAATTGTCATGAAAAATTATAAATATCCCCCAAACCCCCCTCCTACCACCACAATCATAAAAGCAAAAAAAAATTGCATAGGAGTCCACAGTTAGAAGTGGTTTGCTACATTGGAAATGGTTTGGTTTCCCAAACTTGAGGTTAGGGTTTCAATCTCCTCCGCATGTGCCCCAGTGGCGGCTCTAGGATATATTTTCTGGAGGGGGGGGGGCTCAGCTGTCTGACAGGGGGACTTGAGCTTGTAGGGCATAGCCAGGAGAAGGGTTTGAAAGGGGGGTTCCCTCCTCCCAAATGAGATTTTTTTAAGAATAGGAACCCTGAATGGTCGGAAACGGCACTCTCAGACTGTGACAGACATGTATTGGCTTGGTGTGGCCCTATTTATATATTTGTTATGGTATGACTGCCTGATGAACTCTGTCTGACAGGGGGCTTGACCTGTTCGGTGAGGGGGCTTATGCCTCTGCCCCCTGCTGGCGCCGCCACTGTTGCGTCCTTGAGCAAGGTACTTACCTGTATTGCTTCTCTGCATCCGGGAATATAAATGGCCTGCCTAAAATCTTTTACCTAGAAAACCCCCAGTGGTTTCATCCTGATGCCAATCATAATTATATAAAAATTAATATTACAACTTTAGTATAAAGTAGTATAAAAGCAGTGTATTAAAGTTCAAGTACAACAAAAACGTCATGTTTGCATGTGGCCGCCTTAAATTCTCTTTGGCTCACCCCTGCCTAAGGCCATACAATTTTTTTTCTTTTTCTTGCTTTTTTCTAACATAATTCACATAGAGGTTAATAACACTATTAGTATTATTAGAGTTAAGGAGGTGTACATTGAATATTTATTGAGATATGTGAATATTTTCAACAGCACAAGATTTTAAGTGACAGATGTGGATAAAAAAAAAAAAAATTATACTGTATCATACCAAAACGCCTATGCAAAGGTAAAAACAGAAAAAAGGGGGATAGAGGAAGATGTATACCAATACCCTATATAAAATAGAAAAGAACAGTGATACCAAGGCCTATTACCAGTGGACTATCTAAAGGGGGAGGGGACCCCTATTTAAAATGTTTGAAGCAAAAAAAAAAATCAAGCTCAAGTAGTTACAAGTGAGTCGAGTGGCCGATTGGCGAGCCGAATGGGTGATTGTTTAAGGCAGGAGCACTGCAACGTACAGAAATAAATCAAATTGAAAAGCAAATAAGCAAAATGCCAAACATTATGATTCGTGAAAGTAAAACTATAGTAAAGAAAACAGAAATATGATATAAAGGTTTAGAATGGTCATGAATATTATTTTGTTAAATTCTTGTTGAGAAACAGATTAATATTTTCATCAGGACCCATATAAAAAAAAACATTACTGACATAATGACAGAAATTCAGCACAAAAAAACAATTTTTTAAAAACCCCAAGATAACAAAAGAACAGGAAAACATATAATCATCCACAAAAAATTCACTAATAAATGGTTTAGATATTTTTCTTATATAACTATTTGCATAATCTATAATGCAGAATGGGTGGCATTAGAGTTCCTATATAGACAGAGTTGCGACATGAGCGGTCAGGTCACATGACTACTGGACATCCTCAATCTCTCTTCTTTGGGCTAAACAACCCAAGTCAGCAGTGCGAAACCAACAAATATAAAATAATTTTGAGGCTAAATTCTTGACCTCATGTTATTTAAAAACTCCATAACGAAGAGTCGTATCACATTCATTTTTTCTGGAAAATGTTCTTAAAAGTCTACGCCACTATATGATTGACAAAAGATCAAACAAATTTTTCGACCTCTGAATTCAAGATGGGAAAAGTAGAGCCTACCTAAATAGTGTATTAAAATAGGCCTCAGTACTATTTCAGTTACCATATGACTTACAGATTTCTTTTATTATATACTACTAGTTATTTTGGAGATACACTTCAACTGGCACCCTAGCTAGAGGCTTGTCACAAACAACCATTTACTATAGGAATTTCTAAGTTGTCCTGTGAAGAGGCCTAGGCCGTCACCTTTATTTATTTTTTTCAATTGCTTGATATTTATGCATGATGCAATCATCACACTGTAGCATAGGCATTGCATTCTTTCATACATACAATGGCCCCAATATGACACCCCACATGTCGCAACTCTGCTATATAGGAACTTCCAGTGTAACTAGAGTGAATATCCACATGGATTTCCTAATTACTACGCCCTAAAGGGACATTAGAGCCATCACCAAGCAAACATGGCACCGTATCTCTAAGCACACACAAAAATAAATGAGCGAATAGATTGACCTAAATACTTGTGATTAAATACAGAGTAATTATAGAAGATGGACAAACAGAACGTGATGATCAGGAGGGCTGTTACAAGCAGGATGTATAATAGAGTTTGATATTCAAGATTTGTTGCTACGCTTGGCAATTATTTATGTTTAGGCAGTTGATTAATGACAATGATGATGATTAAATAGTGTTTATTAAAAATAGTAGTTGTGATGATGATTATGATGATGATAAAAAAGGATGATGGTGATAGCAGATGACGATCATGATGATGGCGATGATAATGATAGTGGTGGTGCTGATGGTGATAGTTGTGATGACGATTGGCGAGTCAAATGGCCGAGCAGTTTAGGCTGAGGCGCTTTAACCTACAGCCATAATACCAGCGTTCGTTCAAATGGCACGCCCACCTATCCTTCTGGAGGTGGAACAAGTCTTCTCAGATAAGGACTATAAACCGTAGAACCCAGTACATCTTTCGAGATGCATAGGGGGTTACCCCGGTGGACTGGTCCATACAGCCCCTGTTGTGGACAGACGAGAGTAACTGGTATCGGTTTACCGGCCAGCTCAGATGCGAAGAGACCCTTAGAGACAAAGAAATACACTGTATGAGCTACTGTAGTCCATGCTATGAGTGCTGTGATCTTCATGAAATAGTGCTATATAAATTATGTTATGTATGTGTGATAGCAGATGGGGATGATGATAGAAGATGATGATGATGACTGTAGGTTGGATTGGATTGGATTGGATTTATTCGGTGTAAACACCAAGGATAGCCCACGGAAGTCTAGGAGAAGATTTATTTCCAGTGGGGTCCTTCTGGGTGTGAAGATGATGAAAGGTGTGAAGATGATGACAGCAATATATAAATGACCAGAGGTAATGACAATATGATTGGTAGTGATGTCAATAATGGTATAGATGACTGTGATGTTAAAGAATAAAATGATGATTTAAGGCAAGACTTTTGTTATAACTTGATGTTAATTGGTGTTACCTGTTACCTGGAAGTAGCGCCCTAAACTTGCAGATTTGCTGTTACTGTACGCCAGTAGTCTCGGTCCCCTGCTCCTCTTGCACATTCAACATATTTATGTTTTGTCCATTCCTGTATATCCCTTATCCATGTTTTTCTCACCCTTCCTTTAGATCTAAATTGGTGATATGGTGAAAAAAAAAATCATGAGTATTAAGTTGATGATACAAAAACTTGATTTTAATTTCAATTAGTGACAGTAATAAAAGAAAATATTTTTGTTTAATTACATTAATTAAGAAGGAAGAAAAGCAAAGAAAATATGGATAGGCATCAGACTTGGTAAAAACCATAAGATGAAATATCTAGTAAACTTATTCTCACATATTGTCAAAAACCTGAAGTGAGCCCTCTAGATTTATTCCATTTAGACTATTACCCAATCACAGGAAACTCCTTGTTTTCTATTATCCTAACAACATGTACACATGGAAAACAACAATTGATTCTTAAAATGAAAAGAAAACTATCTAAAGAGGCTAACTGGTAACATTAGTATAAAAAAATCACAATCCATGACTGTTATTTAAGCATTGCCAGCTGGCCTTTGTAACAAAACAGGTCTACCTCAAACTAAAGACCCCTCCAATTAAAGACCCCTTTTCTGTGGTCCCAAATTAACAAATGGTATTATCTGTAACTCTAAGAGTGCCATTTCCAGCTAGAGGTGCCATAATCATAAATTTTCTTAATTCAACCCCACCAACAGAGGCAGATTGAAAGGGGTCCAGTCAGCCCATAAATTTTTCAAAATAAAAAAAAAATTGGTGAAAAAATGGAAATTATACTCAAATTTTAAGACAGAGAGTACTGGTATTCCTCAGCTCCAACCATAGTGATGTGGTGTAGACCCTTCATCTGTGAAAGTCGCTACCTAGTCTCCTCTCTATTTCCAATTCCTGGATCCGCCACTAAAGACCATTAAATACTGTTCATATTGTTTCTTCAGAATCGCTTAAATAAGACCTCAAATTATCAAAAACTCCGCTCCCTTGACACCAGCCCCAAGGCGGCCCGTTTTAGTTCACTCTACAAGTTCGCACTCCACGCGTACAGGGCTCTCTATATGATGGCCTACATGTGACTAGTCTAGCAATACCTGCTCCATGTTACTTAATAATAAATAAATCCCATGGTCGGGATTTGATTGTCATTTTTAAACAACATGATACGGCAAGACTTTTAAAAAATAATAATGTTAATAATATGTTTTTATAACTTCTTTTGCAAACTTATTTTGTTAAAGAATATCAGAGGGCAGAAAAAAAAAATTAAAATTAAAAATAAGTTCTGTTTTCTTATTTAGCAAATAGTTTCGCCAAAAACATTCAGACAGAGGAGAAAAAAAAAAAAAAAATTTATTGGTGAATGTAAATGGTGAATAAACCATAAACCATATTGTAATGGGATGGTTAAATGCTTTAAATTAATATAGAAGAAATATACATATCCTATTTTTGGAGATTTCGAGGCAGCGGCGTGGGTAACAACATTTTCTTTTTAATAAAATTCATCATTGCGGCAGGGTTCGCTAACCAAGGTATTAAAAAGTCTTGCTTAAAGATTATTTAAAGCAGACATGCAAAGGGAAAGGAGATCTCTTGTGTGGCTAAAATAAAAAAAAAACCAGTAAATTTATGATTGTTTAAAAGAATTACAAAACATTTAAATATCATTTTAGCAAACAGTACTCAATAAGCAGCAGTGGGTATGGAAAGTTGTTAAAACATTCTTCCACTTTGATGAAGATTTGTGGCTGTAAATAGTTACCTCATTAACATTCTTTATATCACTTCTAAGATTGTGCTATATGAAGATTTGTGTTTTGACTTTCTTACTTTTTTAATTCACTCTCCGATCAGGGAGCACTTTTGTCAGTTACTGGCTTGAATGCAGGGGCGGTGGGGGGTGCTAGCAGAGGGGCAGCAGGGGCTAAGTTTCCCTTGTCAAGCCCCTCCACCAGCCAGAGCTCTTCGGGCACTTGGACAAAAAAAAATAGGCCTAATGAAATAAAATGCATGTTAATTGAGTTGAGAGTATAGTATTAGTGTAACAACTGTAATTTATCAACTTTACAATTAAAAGTATTTTTTTAAAGTCTGAGAGTGCCATTTCAGAGGTCCCCTCTCCCAAACCCATTTCCCGCTCAGTCAGAAGGCCCTCAGATGGCCATAAGCCCCAAAGTTATCCTTTACTCACTCATTCCACTCTGTTGGACAGCTTAGCACCCAGAAAATATATCCTACAGTCTTCATTGTGCAGGGGACCTGGGGGGAGGGGCAAGGTAACTCTGAACCACCATCTGCAAGAAGTTATGTCAATCATTATGTCAAACAAGCATGTACCTATTCTTAATGATTTGTATTACCAGGCCTGGTACTATGAAATCATTGCATTTAAGGGACATTTAGGTTCCTGATATGTTAGGGTTGCAATAATATAACATGCCATATAACATTAATTAATATTATTACATATTGTTTTATCTAGATGTTTTTCATTTAAAATCAGTACAAATGAGAGAAGACAATTAAAAACCTATAAGTCAAATTACTTTAAAATACATCACATCACAGTAAATTTTGTAAACACATCTTTAAATGATCTTTAAATAAAAAAATAATTGAAATTTTATCAATAAAAATTTTAATTAATTTAAATATATAACTCATTATGTATTGGGCCTCTTCATGGTTAGTCTATAGAGGAAAGCATCCATGGTTTCATTTATCCAGAAAATATTTGAGGTTAACACCTGGTCCAACAGACTCATCACTTTTGTTTTTCATCTTGAAGCAGACACAAAAGAAATCACTCATGTGGAAACTTGAATATACCAGAATATACAGTTTGAGAGAAAATACACAATAATTAATTCATTCTTTTATGATAAACACATTATTGTTTTCATGGTTGAGTGCACTTTCAATAGGGTTAGTATTCTATCTAAGTTATGTACAATCAGTTCATATAATATGTAATTGTTACCCATAGAGTGAATGGATGATTCCACTAACCATATTCAAAGCAGTGAAGGCAGTAGATTCAGATGCATGTGGCACTCACCACAGATGCCTGTCTGATCGGTACAGCTATAGCTCCAGCAGCACATAATGAATTTTTGAGATGACACCTACTGTATGCTGTAGTATACTGTCCCTCTCCTCAACATGCGTGATTCTCATCGGAATCAATTCTGTGGATTGCTAACAACATGTTTCTTCTGCGCTTCCTATTAGGCCTATACCTTTTAGTCTTCATTCATTTAAAAGAAACGGAGGGTGGTCGTGTGAGTTTTCTTGGTACGTTCGATGATGTAAATTCGAATGAGAGAGGAGATGCATATTTCAGGTGCGCCTTTCGGGGTCGTAACAAGCAAACACAAACGCCTACTTGGAGACGTAGTGGTAAAACAATCTTACGTGAATCAAATGTTCTTGACAGTTCTTTAAAGAAACGTTTTACTGCTGATATACAAGCAAAAACGGGCGCTCAACTTGAAGACTACAATTTATTTATAAACCCAGTTGAACGTTCTGATGGTGAATATACATATACTTGTGCCCTTGTAGATAGTGACGATAAAGTTATTATTGAATCCGATCCTATGACCCTTATAATTACGGAAATGCCCGGAATGCAATACCCCGCATTTGAGCCCTTGAAGGAAAGATACATGACCGGAAGCGAAATTGATATAATTTGTTTTACAGAAAGAACAGAAAATTCAGTAAATACATTGACATTGTTCAAAGATGGAAATCCTGTTCATACGAAAAAGGATGATGATGATACGTACCAAAAAATTAAACATACATTCATTGCTGATCCGGCAGATAATGGGAAATCATTTCGCTGCCACTTGTATAGTAGTGTACTACCAGAAGGCCGCAATAAAACTACAGGATTAATAAACATTGAATTTAAGCCAAATGTAAGTATTTACGAGCCAGAGGAAATTTTTGAAAATAAAGAAGCCATATTTATCTGTCGTTGCGTTTCCAATCCAACTCAGGTAACGTACCGTTGGAAATTCTCCAAGAACCTCAGAGCTGGTGATTATAAAATTGAGGAAGGCAATGAGCAGATTTTACGCATCAAAAAGCCAAATAACATTAACAATGGGTCAACAGTGACATGTTTGGTAGAAAATGGTGTTGGAGAAGGAAAAAGTATGGCAACATTACGGGTGAAGAAACAAAACCAACCTACAAAGTCACCAACTACTACTGCGCCTGAAGATCCCCTCCCCGAAATGACACTTGCAATCATCATTGCCGCAGCTGGTGGCTGCTCCGTTCTTATTATTCTAATAATTATTCTACCAATGTATTATAGATACTTAAAAAATTGTTTATTTCAACCAAATATAGATATGACAGGAACACAAATTGCGCAGCCTGATATATACTTTGAACCAAAAGATAGCATACGTCCGCCTCTACCAACCCCCGATCATGTGGAACAGTGGCGTATATCCGTTGGTATCCAGGTCTCACCAGAATCCAACGAACATAGCTACACTGAAGTCGGAGGGAACAGTAGTAAAGGCAGCGATCAAATATACGGTGGAAGTATAAATGACGCGGCAACGGCAACATATCGTAGTAAATCTGTTTATGTGTAAAAAATAACCACCCTTTAATGACAAACGATCAATCAAGTAAGTGAGATAAATTTAAGGTTCTATGTGTGAATCTATATTTTGTTTCCTCTTTTATGTTACTTGCTGAAAATCAATATGGGGGAAAATTGCATAAAAAAAGCTTTAATATTTGGTATTTTGTTAGTAAATATTAACTAAATGTCAACTCAGACAGCGTCATATGACACAGCTCATTGCGATTTATCGTTGAGATCAGTCCAAGGTTGTTGAAAGAATATTAAACAAGTTTAATATTATATGACACGACTGCCATGAAGCAATCATGAAACCTCATCGCGTCTGTGTTTAACCCACACTAAAAAGTCACAAAAATAAATTGTGTTGGGGTGCATTGTACAATGCTGTTTGAGTTGATCTTAATACTTTCTTATACCATCATTGTACAGAAAAGTATATAGGCCTATTTCCACATAGCATGACAGCGGCATATGACAGCTTGGCAAGAAAAATAGAACATATTATATGCTTTAAGTTTACTCACACTCAACAATGCAACACGGCAACATATCGTTCAACTATATAATAATTTTCTATTTTAAAAAACTGTCACGCGACAAAAATTATTCTGACCAATCATTGACTAGTCATCCTTCACTGACCATGTATACTGTACTGCAGAACAAAGAATGTTGCATGCATAATATTGCTGTGCACTCAATAAATAAACTGCAATGTATTGTCGCGTGCTCCGTGTTGCACTGTGTAAATAGGCCTTTTCAAGGGAAGTTAATAAATACATCATTTTCAGCTTAGTTGTTACTCTGTTAACACTCTGACCGCCGGGGTTTGAAAAAGTAGTATCAGCCACCACCAGATTTTTAGCAAATTTTAACACTTTTCCGAAGCTGGTTGAGAGTGCGCATGTGATCAGATTGACATGTAGTTAATACTACAAGAACTACAAATATTTTAGCTCTACAATGGTACCGGTACCAAACACTTTATTCTAATCACAATCTGTTACCGAAAACAGTAAAATGAAAATGACTCCCTTTTGGAGATTTACGCAATTTCGCACAACGAAGCTGAGATAATCGCAATTTCATGGAAGTAAATCAACACCGCTCTACCCTAATGTAAACAAACAAATAAACAGACTGATTATAGTGTTCAAATTGTTAGTACATGTCAGAATTACCCCATCTATTGGATTCCGTAAAAAACCTGAAACACAGAGATTTCCGTGTTTGGTGGTCAAGCATTGCATTACTAAAAACGGAGATCTCCGCATTTGGGGGGCAGAGTGTTAATCATGTGACAGTAAATATAAATTACTATAAATTGAAACCAAAACAATTACCTGTATCAACCAACCTTCTACAATGTGTTATCAAGAATGTGTCCAGTATAAGTGCAATAACATAGATTACTAAGTTAGTACAGTATTTCAATTCACATTTCCTTTATATATTTTCTCCTTTATATATTTTCTCTACCGGTAATTTGGTTTATCAGTACTTTACAAAAAATCGCTAATACTCAGTACATATACAAAACAAAGTGTAGCTTTGTATTTAATTTATATTTTTATTATATAAGCTGCCAATCCTCATCTGATTAATGTCAACAAATATTATTATTGGTAATTGCTAAATTAAGTGTGAAATGATCCATCAATTGGTAAATACATTAATTAAGCATTCCATTCAATCAAAGTTGTAAAATAAGAATTTATTTGGGTACAATATTTCTTTCTCTTAAACTCTGTCCACACAATTCATGTCATGTCATGTGACAAATTCATGTGATGTGCCTATATGGGCATGATGTTATCATACTCCCCTATATTATGGAGTATTCAGAGCCAAGCACCTGATCATTGAGGCTGTGCCCTCATGAAACAGTCTGTAGTGTAAAATAAGAGTTTGTAACCTATGCTCTTTCATTACATATTGCTCTACGTGTCGTGTATTGAGCACTTTCGTCTTCATGATCTGGTTCAAACTAACCATGCAGATATTATATATATATATATATATATAATTATATATATATATATATATTATATTTACATATATATATATATTATATATACATATATATATTATATATACATATATATATATATACTGTCTCTTATACACATC